>NC_051154.1:117690958-117778458 GCF_013339745.2 Dermacentor silvarum
CGCGTTTGCTCTACATATATGGTGATTGTAAAGGAGGAAAGAGACGCTTACTTCTGCAGCCCTTAAGCGAGCACGGCGCAGAACGCGCGTTTGTTCTCCGCCGTGCGTTCACTTCCCGTGAAAGCGCGCGCCCCTCGCGCCCTTTCACTTGCACATACAGCGTTCGGCGCGCGGCGACGATTTCATCTCCATTGACGTCATACGGAACCTCACGGCGACGGCGACGGCTACGCCGACGGCAGAAATCTGCTTTTGAGTGTCCATATAATTGCTATCGCAATAAAACCACTGAAATGGGTTTGGACGTGGGCACTAAGTGAAGGAAACACGAAAGGATGGTGGTAGAAGTCATAGTCATGAGCATGACTAAGGCTTTCACCTTAATGTATTTTAGGTGTAGCTAAGGGACTCCTGAGGACTCGTGACATGCGTGTCATGTAGGTAATGAAAGAGCCACCTACGTCTTGGTGCTCTCATGGTCGTTCCGTTAACTTGGTTGGCTCCCCGCGCACTGCTTCGCATAACGTCGATTCCCACAGGGCGTGGGATCTGCTGGCTTTCTTGTTTCCCCATTTTCCGTTTATATTTTCTTCAGTAGTGTCTTCGGCCTGTAGGTTGGGGATTTTGCGTGGCATTTGATAGTTTTCTTTTTTCTTTCTGAAGCCAGAGACGTTGGAACTAACGTGTAGACGGGCGTCTTACGACTGCATTCTGGCGCGAAGAACCGCTGTGGAACGTGCCATCGGTTGTCCGATTCTTTCTATATAGTTCCAAAATAGTCAAGCGTGTGACCGAAAGGCAAAGAAAGCGGTTTTACCAAACACACGTACGGTGGTGAGATATTCTCCAGAGTTGACAACTTACGCGGCCGCTGCATCGAGCGCGTTTAATGATCTCTGTCCAAGAACCGATAGGTGTACAGTGTTTGTGATTCGAGAGCCAGTAGCGCACGGCGAGAGCGTTGGTTGATCATACTTCTTCGCAACACGGATGTATGTCTCGTCACGGGATCTTCGGAATCCCCCGATGCCGTCTAATCCCCCCTGAGCTGTCGCACTCGGTTGCTGCCGTCCTCTCCTTTTATTTTTTTCCCCCTGCCGGCCGAAGGACGGACCCCGGTAGGTTGTTCATTTCGCGTCCAGCGTTACACCCCTCGTTCTTCCTTTACCTCTTTGGGTGTGCGCGCTTGCTGTTTTCGTTCTCCGTGTCGCCACCTCAGTTTTGGGGCGGCTCCTATTCCCCTCCACAGTGTCGGGGCCAATATTGGAAGGGCCCCGGCGTGCTCGCACATCTCTCCCAATTGCGCGTGCTCTTTGTCTCCCTTAAAGGCGCCGCTGCCTCCTGGACGGCGCCTGGCCGCCTAATCTCCTCGTTCGCGCGGGCGCCGATATTTTGTCCCCCGCTGCCGCCGACGCAGGCGGTATATATGGTCTGGCCGATCCTTCCCGGCCGCCGTCCGATCGCTGCGCGGCTTCTCTTGCGCAGTGCAGCCGAGAAACCCCTCTTCGCGCGCACACACGCACGCAAGCTTTCAGACTAGCAGCGTGTGGTGCTTTGCCGATTTTCGTTGTTTCCTCGAAGCGGTGGCGAAGAGGTCACTCTTGGCTTGCTTCTCTTTGTTTCATGCCGGCTCGCCGTGTCCTCTCGGGCTTCATGTAGTCGCGCTTTGTAGTTACGACTTTAATATGCGCGCGTGCAACTCGTAAGTGTCGTCGGTTTGCAGGGTTCCGGCCTCGCGTGAGAGTAAATGTACACTGTTTACTACTCATCCTCAGTTCGATACTCCCGGTGCGAATAAGTGCGCGTTGATTGAGAGAATGGCGACACACTTTGTTGTGCTTGCGTCCGGTTTTGGAGACTGCAGCCAGTGTCATGCCCTGGCGGTGCACGGTCGAGGCGCCGACATTTGGTTGCTGTGAACCGCGAGAGCGCCGAGCGGTCCCCTCTGAAGCGCGACGAGCACGGTTCGTTGCACCGTTGCGTCCTTCATCGTTTTCTGCTTTGACGGCTTGCTCTTCTTTTCACCCCCCCTTCTTTTTTTGGCGCGATTGCCGCTCGGAGGCCGCGGTGTTTTGTTGCCTCTCCTTCTACAGCTTCGATTCTTCGAGCGCAGTCGTGTTTGTAGTATATTCTTTTTCCCAACGCCCTTTTGTCGCTATGTGCACACTCGTGTGTTCTTCTCTTGCTCGATCTTTCGGCATTTAGTCGCGGGGCACTTCGTTTGCGTCGGTTGTACATACTCGCATAGGCGCGGCCAAGAGCCCTCCTCGCCCGCTCTGTCCTTTCTGCAAACCTCTGATGGAGTGCCTGGCGGAAGCCATGTCGACCAGTGTTCCAGGGGAGTGCGATGCGTTCCTCTCTCCTCGCGCGCACACTTCTCCCCGGTGGCGCTTTTCTCTCGTCGAGACCGCGCTGACGTTTATTAAAATTCTTGCGGATCATGTGGAAAGCGCGCGAAAAGCGGCGCATCTCGCGGCCATTGCTGCGCGGGCCACTCTCGAGTGTTGGAAATGGTCATGGCCGACGCGAGACGCGCTCATTGACGCGACAGCGGTGTGACGCCGCTCTTTTCCTCGTGGTGGAGGGGATGAATAAGAAGAAAAATAAAACGTGCTTGTGTGTGTGTGTAGGGGGGGGGGGGGGGGGAGGGTGCGCTGTGAGAGATGCGCGTCGCGCATTTTCGCCGGAGCGCCAGGCGCACGTCGCGTTCTGTACGTGCCTCATTCGCGCCGATGTTCCCATCCGCAGTGTTTTATAGGCGCGCACGTAAGCGTCTCCGCCGCCTCTCCCGCACCTTATTCTGTCATTCGCCCTTCTGTGGTACCGGCGCACTTTAGGCAAATAGCCGTCTCTGGGTGATGTCTCCTGGCCTACGCCGCTTCGCTTGGAGGGCTGTTTTGCAAGGACGTCAGGGAAGAGACGCCATTGTTCCGAATATCTCGGTGATAATGACGCTGGGAACGGGCGTGCCTGCGGCGTGGTATGCATCCCCGAATGCGGCCGACGAAGCAAGACGGCCGGCGTCGTCATTTTGTAGATATTCACGTGAAAATGGAGCGCCTCCATTTTGGTACAAGGACACTCTTAACTCCACGTTTGCCCGATCTTTGCATAATGCGGCAGAGCAGCTTTTTCTCTCACTTTGCTGCATGCATTACACTTGTGCGTGCTCGTGAAGCTTTGCAAAGGGTATAGGATAGAATCGTGCCGCAAATACAGGGAGCGGTGAGCGCGAACCTGACCGATTCCCGTAACCATGGGAGTTGGTCAGGCAGGACTTCTTTAGGGCGCTTAATAAGAGATCTGAACAGTTTTCCTGAGCCTCGACGCGGGCTATAGTTCCAGACGTGAACTGCGGCGGTGCGTTTATGTGGATGGCGTGTTGCGTACAGCGTCCTGGTACGGGTTCCTTGGTGGAGGGTAGGGGAGTTGCCGCCTCGTTAGGTGCCGCCTCCGTGACAAGTGTTTCGACAGAAAGCGCGCCGTTCCCTCCTCCCTCGCCGGCCGTACAAATGGGCCGTCAACGGCGGCCGCCGGCGCTTGTCCTGACAGCCGTACTGAGGCACGGCCCGTGTGGATTTCGCCCGCCGACTGCCCCGAGGCTACGCTTGGCTGGAGCCTTCTGCGAGCGGCGATCCTCGGCCCGCCCACGCTCGGCGTAGTCCGACTCGATCGTGCCGCGCTGGCGGTGACGGCGCCGGAGCGAGCTTCTTGTCGCGATGCGCCGCTACTGACGTTGGCTCGCCGCTCAAAGAGGGGGGGGGGTTCTTGGTCATGCGAGAACTGCTGTGTGTTCGGGTGTGTCACGAGTGTGCCTCCGCACGCTTTGGGTGTCTTATGCTGAACCATGTGGGTTAGAGAGTGGGGGGATCCGATTGATTTCCAGGTTGTCTCGTAGTTGGAACAAAAGAAATCAAGGTACTGTTAAGTTTCTTTCTCCCCCCTCCGCACTGTCTGCTTAGCTCATATGGAGTTCTTGCGAAAAAAAAAAAAAAAAAAAAAACCAAAAAAGCAGACGAGTGCAGGAGGCATGGCCGGGGCTACGGGAAGCGGTCAAGACAAGGGCGATATTCTCGCATCTGACAATCGGCGGAGTCGCTGGTCGCTGAGATACTATGTACCGAGGTGAAAATTTCTTTTGTAAGCTGCTTTATATGCGTCTCGCGTTTAGCAGGGTTGTAGAGCTCGGGGTTTGTGTCCCGTGGTAAACGCTTGTCAGGGATGGAGGTTGTTTTCGTTCTATAACTTTTTTTTCTCCCTCATTTTATTCGCTGGATTACGGTTGTATGTACACTCTTTAAAAAGTTTGCATCCATTGGGGCTGATCTTGTCCCACAACAATAATTGTCATCTGCCTTGCTTGCGTTTCCTTGCTTGAAAGCCGTGCGCTCGCTACTTTTCCTGTCGAGAATGCTATCTCTCGACGTTCGTGACCTCAAAGTACCGGCGCGCAGCATTAATGAAAGTTGCGCAAGATAGATGATTATTGTTGTGAGACAAGATAACCCCCTATGGGTGCAAACATTCTTTAGAGTGTGGGGCTGTTGTTGGCAGAGAAACATGCGCTCATTTTTTTTTTTTCATTCCTTAAGAAACAGTAATTATTTCCTAACATCTTCAATTTCTTTTCGGCATGAGCGCACGTATGCAGCTTTATGGCGTCGCTGTCGATAACGCGCCTGAAGTTACGCGTAGCGTTGATTGTCCTGCGACGTCGTGTATTCCTTGTCGCCTACGTTCGGCTGTGGTCGTCCGCTTGCCTCGCACCTGCGCATTCCCGCGTCGATGGAGAACGGGTCGATGTCTAATTTCTCCCGCAACGGGCCACTCTTTTGCCCTCCAGGGAGTATGTGCATCGCGGGGGGCGAAACGCGGCCAGAATCCGCAAGATTAGCGGATGACAGTGAAGTGTCCCCGGGGCTTTCTCTCCCCCTCCTTCACACAATGGACCTATGAACCCCCGATCTAATTTACACGGACAAGATCGCGTGGTTCCTCTCCGGAAACGACAGGGACCTCGAGGCGCGCCGTGCACTCGCCTGGTGAGGTGTCAATCACGGAAGTTTTTTTCGGGGCATTACGCTCGTCTCTTCATAGTCAAAGGATATGTGCCGTGTAATTCGTAAAACTGTTGGAATGTGGGCGTGAACGATTCGTGTCGTACCCTCGCGGCCCGGCCCTTTTCGTTCCGACAGCACATATAGTATTGCGACTCGGGGTGGAGGACGAGAGACGGACTCTTGGAGCAGACGAAGAGGAGACGAAAGCTTTATACAATATCTACAGATATAGCAAGTAATAGCAGTTAATAGCTGGTAATAGCAGTAAGAGCGCACCAGACCGACGGGGCGGCTGGTGGCGACTCTCTCCTCACAACGGCCCGGTTCTTCCTTAAATCTCCTTGGCGACTCCTCGTCGACAAGAACCAGACCGGGCGGGTGCTGACGTCACCCGCTTCGTATTCTTGACTCGTCGCGAAGATGGCCGGGGGCTGCTTGAAATCGCCCGCGTCGAATTCATTCGTTGCGGATATGGCTGGGTGCTTCTTGAAGGCCCCTCGCGTCGAATTAGGAGTGGGAGCTCCCGTTGCCTCGATGATAGGCACGTGGTGTGGCACAATAATAGTAATACTTGTTCGTAAGTAACCGCCATCTGCGTCTTTCAGGAGATCTGTCCTGCTGGCTTTGTGCTCAGTGTCCCACATTTCACTTATTCACCCAGCAGGCCTACCGTTGAAGGACTTTACCGGTCCTTACCCAACTTTGGCGTGATGGCACTTCAGTAGTGCATGCGAGAACAGACTATAAACGACGAGAGAGATATCATACGGACACCGCTTCGTGAACTTCACTTCTTGCGTTCGCTGCTTGAGTATTTCTTTCCGTGACCGCGCCCTCTGTGCGTCACGTGCGTATGCTGACTATAGGTAGTATTAGTTCGCGCAAACAAAATGCGGTAAATGGTCGTTATCGTAAAGTTTTGCCGGCCGTTCCTCACCTTTTACCGCTCAGAACTCGCAGGCGGCAGAGATTCTCTCGAAGGGTGGGAAGTGTGGTAGATGCAGTGCAGCAACTGTCTCAGTGGCAGTTACTGCGGCGCTAAAGGAGAACGGGCGTCACGTGTCTGGCGCTGCGAGTATGTTTCGTTCCGTTCGGTGGTGCTACCGAAAAGGGGGGCGGGGGGCGTGGGAATCGCAAGCTGCGCCATGGTGCGCGCCGACGTGTTTGTGCGTGTGTGTGCTTGCGGGCGCTTAGAGCACAGCGGCCCGGTCGCCTCTCGGCTGTCTGGGCGTGGCGGTGCTCTGTCTGGGCGGTATACTGTGCGGCCCGCATGTGTGGATTTCGCGCACGTCTGTTATTTAACCGACGCTTTTCGAAGGTTGTGGTCGTGTGCGCTTTCATTTTTTGCCGTACGTGGGCGCACGAATTCGGTCGGAACTTGCACAGTTTGGGTGGGCGGTCCGTAGTTCCTAGAGCGCTGGCGTTCGCCTTTCTATGGTCTGGGCTTTTCGGGTGGTGAAATGCTTGGCCGCGATTTTGTAGCGATGTCTTTTTTCGGCGGTGTTCCCTCTTGCGCTTCGTCAGGGGTCAGAGCGACGCCCCGCCTACATTATCAATGGTATCAGATCGGCTGTGAACGGTGGGTGATAGGAGCGGCGTAGAATTGAGCGGAATGCATCGCGTCGGTGTCTCCGCCATTCTCGTATGGAGAGCACGAACGTTTCTACGTTGACATCCAGCCACAGCGTGTGGTGGAGATGTCTTTAAAGTTTGTTTTCGTGTACTGTTTGCTCCAGGTTATCCGCTTTTAAGCATAATATTCGTAAACATATCAAAGCACACAGGACGTCCAGGCAGTCAAAAGAATGAAAAAAAAAAATGGCCACTTGCATAACCGGTAATCGATTATGTCAAGTAGTACACTGTCAGTATTAACGCGCTTGTACCATGATACATGTTTTGTAAGGGCGCGGGATCGATTCACGACCGCGACGGCCGCATTTCGATGGGGGTGAAATGCGAAAACGTCCGTGTAGCGTGCATCGAGTGCGCGTTAAAGAACCCCAGGTGGTCAAAATTAATCCGGAATCAAATCGTGGTTTTGGCACGTAAAACCCCAAAGTTTAACTTCTATACACGTTTCGTGGTGCCCGCATTGGCGATAAGATACATGATTAGCCAACCTCTTATAGCTGTTTCACTAGTGATTTTACAATTACTTTAACAATATCGAATTTCAGTGCTTTCGTATTGTTGGAATTTTTGAGGTCAAGTGACGGCGACATATACCTCAAAATAATCGGTGCCGAGGCGTGATCGAGCACTATCTGCAAACAGTACTTACATCTGCAACGGACCGTGGTTCATGCCAGACGTGTGGTCGATGTACACTATGTGAATCCTTGTAGTCCCTAGCTACTTGTTTGTCGGCATTAAAGCGCCAAAAATACTAAGCTAACCACAGTATGCGAGGAGCACTCAGGCTTAACACGGCAAGCATGCCGAAGTCGGAGGTAATAAACGACGTTTCGATCCGGGAGCAGGAGCAGGCTACGCTTTCCCCGCAAGCCCCTCTGCAATAACCGCACGGCGCACGTCACTTTTTCCAAGTTTCTTCAGATGGCAGTTGGGGAAATCCCCCTTTTTCATCAAATTGACGGTAACATGTTTTCTTTTCCGAGTACGTACAGAAATTTGGAAGTCCTGTTTTTGACGTTCTCTGAAACTTTCGCTTTAAAAGTAATTTTAAGTTTTGCGAGGAAGCACTAGGTTGTGGGTAAGGAGTCAACATCAATTAATACGCAATAGCTTTACTGCGCCAGATGTCGGGAACACCGCTCGTATGTTAAAAAAAAAAAAAAAAAGTGAGCTTTGGTGCAGGTCTGTGAATGGAACGTCTATATAGTAAAGATACGCGGTATGTCACCGTATAGACTTTGTAAAGCCACAGTTAACAGCGTGCGCTCAATGTCATAGCTGTCGCGCTCTCGTGCAGGCCTTCGCTCGCTTTTTGTTATACGACGGCATTGATCCGCACTTTGGCGCGGTTCGATCTTCAGCGCGGAGCAGCGGCGTATCCGTTGCTTGTGCATTCTGCGGCAGATGTCTTATACCGCGAGGGCTGTCGCGCGGCCGCAGTCGTGTTTGTGTGCTTCTGTCCTGCCGCCGCGGTGGTCGCGGGTGGTTGGTGCTGGCCCCGACCGACCTGGCCTGTCGGCGGCCTCTCGGGAGCGCCTACCTCGCTGGCTTCGGCCTTCCCTGATGGATGAGCGTCCCCCGGGGCCTTCCCTCGTCGGATGGTTTCCGCCCGCGCGCCCGCTCTCTTCCGGCACCGGGCGGCCTGGGTTTGTCGGCTGCCCGATTCCCTCCGCCGCTTCCTTTCGGTTTGATACGTCTGCGCTACCGGTTCCGTTTTCTCCCCCCTTAAAAAAAAAAAAAAAAAAAAAAATCTGTCGCATTAGATTTCCTCTTCTCTTGGCAGCCAGACTTCGCAGCACACCTGCTCGTTGTGAGCTTCATCCGTCGCTCCGTTCCTCGTCCTGCCAAAGCGCAACCTTTCTCGGTATTTAGATACTCATCAGGCTTGCGCATTCTGCGTTCTCCGGTTTTTCATGGGTGACCGCGTTCATTTTTAAGCCCGTGTGCGTCTTTCCTTTTTTTCCCTTTTCTTAATTTCCTTTAGAAGCCACGCATCTGGTTAATGCCCTTTCCGTTGTTGTTCTGCTGATTGGTCAGTATAATATTGTCCTTTGGGTCATTGCGCCTAATGCGCTTCACATAGGTGTCCTCTTCCGCGTCTGTCGCTCGCGCTCGTAGCTGCCTCCGCGCGCAGCCTGCGATGCTCGCTGAGAGTCTAGTCGGGGCTCTCTCCCGCGAGCGGCAAGTACACCGATCGAGGCCAAGCAGCCCCTGCGATGACGTACAGTGCACGGGCCGCCGAATGGAATTCGATTACGTGCTCCGCTATGAAGGACGAGCGCTGATGCAAGAGGGAGAACGCGGGGGGATAGGGGGATAGGGGGGGGGGGGGGGGAGCGCTTTGCTGCCTTCGCACATTGCGCAGAGTCGCGTCGTCGGCTTTGCCCGTGGACGCGGCTCCCGGGAGCTGCAGAGTCATGTGAATCGCGTCCGTTCCTTGGCTATCGAACGCTTTGAAGCTGCCCCGTGTCGGAAGTGCCGAGTCCCGGAGTTTTCAGCGGTGGCAGGACTCGATGGTTGTCTCTCTCTATCCTTGGGTGAATTTCACCATTCGAGCACTAAGCAGCTCGATAAGACCCTACTCTCGTGTGTCGACGCGGTCACTTTCTACCCGTGACTGTACCGCTGGTACAGTAAGGAAGAAAGCGTCGAGCATCCTCACTTTGTTGCTAGCTAAATATAAAGCGCAAAGCAGTCGAAAATGGAGCGTTTAACAACACTAGTCGCCATGACCAGATCTCGAGACGTATTTTTCGGAAACGAATGGGAAGCTCATTCTAATGTAGGATAAAGGGGAATGTGTAAGATCACGTTATTTTCAGTTAATGATGAGTTCGGTGTTCGAATCGACGCGCTTGATAATCCGCGGCAGTGATGGTGCGTGTGCTAGCATGCCGAGATCGCTGAGGTTGCTGCTGGTGGAGCCACCACCGTTTCTGCAGTGCAACGTGGCGCGGACGGAACCAAGGAGAGGGCACACGCCCTGGACTATTTTACGATGTCCGGAGAACGCGCGGCTGTGCTGAATCTGCGAGAGCCGGAATTTGGGAGCGCGCCGTTGCCATCGGCTGTGCTCAGATTTATTCCAGGACTTGGTGGCTGAAGGAATGTGCCTCTACGTTATAAGTTTACCCTCCGCTGGCAGCCGCTCGCTGCTGACGCTTCTTTTTTCGCCATCGCCAAAGGTAGCGCAGCTTTCGCTTCCTTTTTCTCCCCATCGTGCCCCTGCCTTCGTGCTTGATTTTCACATTTCTCGTGTTTCATTTAGGCAAAAGAATTGCCCGCTAACGCTAAGCATTTTTGTTTATGTATGAAGTGATTCGCCACGGATGCTTCGTTGCAATTACTTGCTTTCTCGGTGCTCCAGCACACATGCTTATGTCAGTCGATTGCCCGCTGAACTAAGGAATTTACTGTTTCCATCTAATTTGCCAGTGGATGCGTTTACTTATACGAATGCCTAAATTGCACCACGAGTTGTGTGGCTTAACGTGTGGGCACCAGGCAGCCTACACAGCTTGGTTTCCGTATGGCCCTGTGCGAACGATGGGTAAATTAGGCTTGTCATCATTTCTTGAACGGCAGCGAGTTTTCTAGTTAGCGGTGAACTTGCCGATTATGTAGCTGGTGTGGAAGCTCTTCATTTAGATGAGCATCGAAGCGGATGCAAAATTCATGACACGTCAGTTTAGTAGAATTGGTCGAGATTCTCTATGCATTGAGCTTCGCCGCTTGCGTCGCAACGCTTGCTGTTGGGCTTTCCCTCCTGGGTGGTCGTTTGCAGGAGGTGCACCCTTTACAGGGGAAGGTAGTTTAATGACTTCGTGTCGGGCCTCATTGGTCACAGTATTTTCGGGCGAGTGCGTACTTCTCGGTTACTTCGGCGAAAGCATTAAGTACATGTTTTTGGTTACTTATTTGGTTCCTTGTATTTACTGTGCTGATGTGGCGCAATTACAACAGGAGTTGCAGAGGTGTGAAAATTTATGCCGGAAGGAAGCATGCATGCCCGTTGCAGTTTTGTGAGGTTCTTTAACATTTTTTTGGAGGTGAGGGGTGGGGGGGAGGAACCTGACCTTCTCATTTTTTTTAACTCCTATGAATTTTTTGGTCGCCTTAAGCTGCTTTGCGAAAAGTAAATTCAAAAAACCTCTTGGACTTTCGCACTGTTTCGGATTTATTGAGGCTGTGAATTAACACTCATCAGTTCTCTCAGCTTTCTCTTCTCCCCCGCATTTATTTCGTGCCGTATAGCGTTATAATAAATCAATCACTTTGATGGAATACGTTTGTCGTGCTTCTAAGCGCTTGTCGTGGCGGTTGTCGACCAGCGGCGCAAGCCATCTTATATACTTTAAGACTTGTGTTTTCTTTCTTTTTTTCGTTTGGATCAGTTTTCCGTTCAGAAGAAAAGCGCCGTCTGAAGGATCAGTTTTCCGTTCAGAAGAAAAGCGCCGTCTGAAGGAATCGGCTTCCACACGATGCACCTCCGCTGACGAGCCAGACGCTGCCGAGTTGCGACGAATGCCGACGCTAGCAGCTCGTCTGCGGTGTCTTTTTGTGAAGCGAGGTTCGACGGCAATGATCCACGTGGTACGCGCGATTCGGTCGGTGCGTTAATCGCGCACTTGAGCTTTCGCGGCTGCTGTCCTCAATGATAGTGTCGTGTTACGCCTTGGCGTTGGTGCCAGACTGATGTCAGGCTGTTGGCTATCCGTAGGCCGAACAGTGGCTTGTCTGGCAGCGGGTAGGGTGAGCTGCCGCCAGAGGGCTTAGGCAACAAATTACATAAGCCATCGTCCTTCACGCAGATTTCTGCGTCTCTTCAAAAAAGCGTGACATTTTTAGACAAAACTTTTACCCGCTACTTCTGCATTGCCTTTATCGAAGTGACGATGAATTATTGGTTACAGATGACATATTACGGCATAGATTGCGAGTACCTTCTGTCGAAGTATTGAACTAAGATCCAAAGCCGCTGAAAGTTGTCGCATGGGGCTGCCGTAATTAATGTGTCTCCAAACTGCACAGTGAGTTATGAGGGGCGCCGTATGGACGGTAAAGTCTAGGGCTCTGCATTACTTTTGTGCACCTGCGTTTCGTTAGCGTGCAGCGTAAGCATGGCACGCGAGCATTTTGCCTTCTGCCCGAGCGTTTTTGCACCCGCCACCACGTGCTCGAGCAGTGCAGCGCCGTAGCCACTGGTCCACCAGGGCGGGTGCGGTCGCAGTAAAATGGCAAGCCCAGTTGTGTTTACACCGCGACGTCGCCTCTTTTTGTGTCGTTTCGCTCGTTCTCACGCGGCGCCCCGCAAGTTTGACGCGGCCGCCTCGACGCTGTCGCTCCCGTCCGATGGATGGCGTTGGAGGAGCTCGGAGGCCGAGAATCTCGTTGAGGCGGGAGATTCGGGAGTGGGGGAGGTCTGCACACACTGGCGCATGCTCCGTTATCTCGGTGCTCCCCACCTTGGACGAGGAGGAGGGAAGTGGGCATCCCGCTCCGGCCCGTGCCGGGTTCCGGCCGCCAGTCTGGCGCGGGCTGGAGATGTTGCCGGCTGTTGGGCGGCGCCAGTCGTCGAGCTCGTGCGGCGCGCGGGCCGCCTGAGCGACCAATGCTGGATGCCCTGAAGGTGCTCTTCGTGCTGACCGGAGCGAGCACCTACCTAGGTGGGCTGCACTCCTCTCCCCCCCCCCCCCCCCCCCCCCTTCCCCGCGACGTCGTCGTCCAACTTCGGAAAAGTTTTCTCTGTCCGTTTCTCGCAGCGTCCTGCAGCAGAATGTGCGGACTCGGGACTTTTTTTAAAAAGTGACGTCTGACTGACTGTCCGCACAGTCTCTGCACGCTTTTGTTTCGTGCGACCATATATTTATATTTTGTCGAGCTTTTTTCTTTTCTTCCTTTTTTTAAAGTATCCAAATCCTGCTTTCTTTGTTATCTCCCCTCGCCCCTTTATTTAAAATTTCTGCTGTTACTGCTGCTGCCTTTGCTTAATAGTGGATCCTGATCAGCCCGAATGCACTTTTCGGATGCGGAGATATTTCATTTTGTTTTGTCAATCTTTTCGATCTCTTGTCAATTGGCCTGTAGTTTCTCCCCTCTCCGATTAATTCTTTTTTCCCCCCCTCTCTCTCTCTCTCTGTGTGTGTGCTATTGCAAAACATGCCTGGAGTAGTATGTGCTTTTTAACCCGTCCTAGGTCCGGTAAACATTAGTTTCTGCGAAATTTATTTGTGAGACGTACTAGGCTGGTGCTGATTTCCTGGGAAAGCTGGTTTTAAATCAGCATAGTGTCACGAACACAGCGGTATAGTGCTGTTAGTTCCGTAGAAAATATGTGTCCACTCTCACGTCCACGCGAGAGTAGACGTGAGAGGTCCACGCGCTATGCTTGGAGCAAGTATATGAATTAGGAGATCGATAAGTGATTACGGGGATACTTGCGCAAGGTGGTTCATCATGCCCAACTTGAAGCGCCAACACACTTACACAGAAAAACGTAAATTCGTTATCGTTTATAATTCACCGGTGGATGGTCGATCCTATTGACCTTCGATCTTGCTATCCGCACCAATGTAACAATCTTACGCTGGGGCAACCGTTTTGAAATGTCGCGCGTTAGACCGTGAAGGTTCCTTGCCGTAATAAAGCCGTGCGAGCAGACGGTGGCTGCAGGCCAGGACATGCCGCAGCATTCGAAGCGCTTCGTACGGAGTACGCGCTTACTAGGATGTGGATTTTACTCCTCTCGCATCGAATCTACTGAACCGCACGGACACCTGACTTCGTCGAAGCTTTTCCCCGTTATTTCTATGTGCTTGGAATACTTTTCTTAAATACATCGGCGTTTCGTGGCCAAGTTTCCTGCCAACTTCTCTTCGGGGATATGGAAAGTAGTTTACGTGAATGCTGTGATATAGTTTATTAAGCGAACAAATTAAGTTATGGGGCCAACGTATCAAAGCGATCCGCGGGCTGTACGTCGTAGTGCGGGGCTCTACATTAACTTCGACATTCCGGGGTTGTTTAGATTGTACCCAAAGCACGGTGCACAAGCGCTCATTCATTCCGAACCTACCGTAATGCGGTGCGGCGACTGTTCATCGAACCTGCATCCTCGGGCTCAGCTGCAGAACACCATATATCCATTGAGCTACTGAGGCAGCTGTGTGTATTCAAATATTAATATTTTGAGGATTAGTGGATGTACGTTGTAATATTATGGTTGCGCGAAGGCGCTAGCCTCTGTTAAATTTAACCTTCCTTGCGGCCGGCAGCCGTTATGCTTAACTGTGAGAAAATATAACCGCATTTGGTATGTGCAGTGGCCGTAGCTAGCAGAACAACGGCGTTTCGGTTGTATGGTTAAGGTGTTACAAGCAGGGTTAGCCTGGCAGTCTTGCTCCGCCAGTACGTCTTTGTCACTGTTCAGAAACTTGTCACCTTATGGAAATGGGGTTTTGTGTTCAGGTGGTCATGTTTGTTGAATGTATAAGATGCCGCAATTGAACTTGACCTAACCGAGGATAGGGTGTCTGTTTAATTAGGGCGCACCAATTTCCGTACCGTTACAGCTGTTCAGTCAGGGTCTATAAACTTAATCTTCACTGCCTCAGGGGTTATGCGGCTGTGTCATGTCGGGTACTGCGCCGGTTATTCATTCGGACGCAGGAGTATTTCGGGGTTATATCCTCCCGCCAACTTCCTTTCGCTATCATTGTTCATTAGCCTTACACCACCGCTTGCATATATATTTAAACCGTCGTTCTCTCTTGAAAGCTAAGTGCTGTCTAATTACCAGCGGGGACACTGCGCAGGAGCGAAGCTTTTGCGTTCACCTTCATTCAATGTGAAATCAAGTAGTCGCATAATTGTGTATTTTTTTTTATTTTTTTTGTCTCGGCAACAGTTCACTGCGCAGCCTCCAACATTTGCGGAATCGAAATTGAACTTGACGTGACTCCGCTGTTTAAGTACATTGAAGCGTCCTCTTGCGAAATTGTAAGAGGCGTGTTACGCTTTCGCGGGGAGGACACCGGCGCATTATCTCATTACACCTCCTAAGAGCCTATCGCTGATGCACGAGCGCAGTTTATATCAGTAACACCCTCCATCCTCGTGTGCGTGGCCATTTCTGTAGGGCAGGTACTTAGCAGGTTTCGAAAGCTGCGGGTTTTAATGAAAGCACCCCAAGCAATTGTACTGCGCGCTTTTTTTTTTTTTTTTTCGTAAAGGAAACTCTAGCAACAAGGACTACGTACTAGATTACTGTCAAAAAATTTGTTTTTCCGTAAATTTCGTACCGTTCGCGGATTACCGGGATACCGGAGCCGTGTAAGGCAGTAGCAAAACTGGTAGTTACATCTTGTGGCACTTGCCCAACTACAATACGTTTACAACGTTTTTGTGTTTCGTGAGTGTTCTGGTCGCAAGGAAAGTCATAAGAATGAATACACGTTTAACCCCGCTATACTGCATAGTGTATCACACAGGGCACGCATATATGAAAATTACTTCTAGCATAACAGAATCGAGCAGAAAGAAAATCCTACATATTCGCCAAGAATCTGTTCTCTCTAGCAGTGAAATACACAGCGGCATTAGCACCGGAAATAATTTTTCAGTTATGCTTCTTTTAAAAATATGTATCGCGGCAGCTTGTCTCGCATGAAAGTTCGTAAACAGGTTATTTTCACAATTTATACACTTAAAAACAGCGCACCAAAATATCAGGGTGTTTACTGTTTATTAGCCTACTGTGATGCTTTGATCGAGAAATTCATTCGGGTGGTTCTGTGAGGCGAGTATTAATTGCTGTATCATATATGATATAGCACGCAGTTATGGGTTGTTTCGTGGATGAGATCAGATATTTGTTTCCTCGCGAGAAAACGAATTTGGCGGCAAAATATAATGTTCGTATCGGCTCTACTTTTTCTTAGTACTGTTATCGGTGTAGAATAGGTAAGCTAATGAAAATACCAGCGGTGTTTACGAAAAAGATAGCGTGGGGCGTGCCACGTTTCAAGAGCTAATAACAAATAACTCTCGGAAGATGAGTAAGAATGTTTTCTTTCGGCTTGCGTCGAATGCAAAGCAAACATAAGGTCAAGGCTTACAAATCATCCGGCCTAGATATTGAAGGTATCAATTAGTCAATCCTGGATGACGTCATCACATTTTAATAAGCCATACAAGCTGTGAGAATACACTCCATTTTTTAAAGCAACGTGTGAAGCTTTTTTCTTTCTCCTTTTGTTTTCCAGTAGTTCTGATATGTTTTGCAAGTTTTCCGCAATTCAAATGTTTTTGCATGGTCACAAAATATACCCGTAACAGCATGGTGTCTCCTATATGATATGCGCCAATATCGGCTCATGAAATCGCAACCAAGCGTTTCTTTAGAGAAGTCAGGTTTCTTTAGGGATATCTGGCCTAAACAGAGGCTTGTCGAAAATTTTCACGAGGAAATGATGCAGTAAGCGGTTAACGATTATGTCGCTACCGACGCGTTAAACCAGCAGTTACGTAGAATCTGGTAGGTTACTGCAGTATTACTTTTGTGTGGCAGAGTCGTCGCTGCCGTACACCTCTGCGGTAATCCGGTATTCCGTAAAGTATGGTGCGTTTACGTACAAGCTGACACTCTTTCTGTCGCTGCCGTCGACTGTCAGGTGAGCCCGACTGTCGCTCCACCGATTCCTTGTTTGCTCCCCTTTCAGCCGCAGACGGACACTCTCCTTCTTCCATTTCGTATATTCTCTAGGAGCGCCGACTAAAGTGGTCCTTCACTTCAGCAACTTCTTCCACTTGCTAGTTTAGTTTGGAGCAAGAATCGTTATTGGAGTTCGGAGAGAGTGAGTTTGACACCTTGTGTGTTTGGTGGCCGCTATATACCGTCTGTTTGCGAAGAATGGAAAAGGTCGTTTCTTTCTCTCTCTCTCTGTGTGTGTGTGTGTGCGTGCGTGCGCGCTCCCGGGTGTCGGATATAGAATGTTAGCATACGCCCTAATCCATACTTCGATTCCTGTCTGAAATCGAACTGCGGAAAAGTTTTTTTTTTTTTTTTCTCGCGCGCGGGAACTGGAACCGCGGCAGGCAGGCTGTTTGCACGGGGCCAGCTTCTTATAATATGCGGCTGGTATAAACTGCCTCCGTTATTGCTCACGCCTCAGCAGGCTCGAAGCGCTCCGCTCATTGAAAAAGTTTCTGTTCTCGTGTTTGTTTTCGTTTGGACCAATTTGTTGCCGCCGTGTCGCGTTCAGGGCTGACGTTATTCGCATTTTTCTTTCTTTCTTTTTAAAACACTTTCTAGTATCGCCATAAAAGACGTATTGTTTTGCCTTATTCGCTCTGTTGTTCCTTTGATGTTTTGGCGTCTGAGCGATTAAGCCGGATTAAAGGCATGCTTGTGAAATCGCCTTTCATTTAACGAGTCGCATTTTCTTGACGGCGTCCCGTTCTTTGGGGGCGCTGCTGGCTGCTTATTTTCTAGGCCACGGCGGAGAAATAACGAGCTCGTTGATCGAAACGTGTGTCTTTCAAACTTTTCCCCTGCAACTTTCTTCGTCTTGTTAACCTTTGGATGTCCGCGTTGGTTTTCTCGAGCGTCCTCCTGCGTCCTCCGACAGACCGTGGATGTCTTGGTCCTACCTATAGCGCTGCTGCTTCCGATGTACAAGTGGGTCTCTTTTTGAAGAGAACACATTACCAGAGCATGATCGAATTTATATCTTTGGCACGTCTAGAAACACGCGCCTTCCGGTAGATGAGATGCGTAAGATAGCGCCGACTCTTTATACCTGCATAATGTCCGAACAATGTTCCGCAAGCACCATGCATCAACTGAAACACCCACAAGTGGGAGCCAGATGTCTACATGTTCCCTTCAACAATGGACCTAGCTGTATCTGCGCCTCATGATTACGACGTGTTTTGCGTTGTGCTTGGTTAGCGCTATATCATCATCAGCAGCCTATATTTATGTCCACTGCAGGACGAAGGCCTCTCCCTGCGGTCTCCAATTACCCCTCTTGCGCTAGCTTATTCCAACTTGCACTTTCGAATTTCCTAACTTCATCACCCCACCTGTTTTCCGTCGTCCTCGACTACGCTTCCCTTCTTTTGGTATCGTACCATTCTGTAACTCTAATTGACCACCGGTTATCCATCCTACGCATTACATGGCCTGCCCAGCTCCATTTCTTTCGCTTAATGTCAATTAGAATATCGGCTATCCCCGTTTGCTCTCTGAACCACACCGCTCTCTTCCTGTCTCTTAACTAGGCCTAACATGTTTCGTTCCATCGCTCTTTGTGCGGTCCTTAACTTGTTCTCGAGCTTCTTTGTTAACCTCCAAGTTTCTGCCCCATATGTTAGCACCGGTAGAATGCAATGATTGTACACTTTTCTTTTCAACGACAGTGGTAAGCTCCCAGTCAGGATTTGGCAATGCCTGCCGTATGCACTCCAACCCAATTTTATTCTATAAATTTCCTTCTCATGATTGTCCCCTGTTAGTAATTGACCTAGATAAACGTACTCCTTTACAGACTCTAGAGGCTGACTGGTGATCCTGAATTCTTGTTCCCTTGCCAGTCTATTGAACATTATCTTAGTCTTCTGCATATTAATCTTCAACCCCACTCTTACGCTTTCTCGGTTAAGGTCCTCAATCATTTGCTGTAATTAGTCCCCATTGTTGCTGAATAGGACAATGTCATCTGCAAACCGAAGGTTGCTGAGATATTCGCCGTTGATCCTCACTCCTAAACCTTCCCAGTGAATACTTCTGAGCATGCAGTCAATAGCATTGGAGAGATTCTCTCCTTACCCGACCCCTTTCTTGATAGGTAACTTTGTACTTTTCTTGTGGAGGACCAATGTAGCTGTGAAATCTTTGTAGAAATTTCCCAAGATATTCACGTATGCCTCCTGTACTCCTTGATTACCTATGACTGCTGGTATCTCTGCTGAATCAAATACTAATATCGCTATAAAAAACCACCCAAATGACTTATTTCGTGGTGGATACATATGGGGCCGATAATTGTTCCGATCTATCGTGTGTACGTAATATAGCGTTAGGCGTGTGTACGGGGGAAAATTTTGGGCCGATATGTCCGAGACTCCAAAAACATGCGCAGCGCGTAATCACTGTGCGATTCGTTTCTAAAGGCGTTCACGGTGCCGCTGAAATGACTCGTAAAATTATTAGTTCGATATCTGTTATACGGACACTCCAGGCGCGTTTACGCTGGCGGCGCTGCCGCCGTCTCGTGCTATCGCGGTATCCACGGTGCAAGCGCGGCCCACGCGCAGACTGTTAGGCCTCCGGAGACGCGCAGTGCGTTTGGCTGCAAACATGACGAAGCCAAGTTGGTGCACCGCTCAGTCTGCTCGTGTAGGCGTGCTGCAGGGCAAATTCCGCTGCTGGCATGAACGATGTGCGCACGCCCAGTAGCGTTCCTACTGAGCAGCTCTGCGCATATACACTGGTTTGAGCGGAACGGACAGTCAGCGCGAAGCTCAAGCTGTCTAATCCTTTCATTGTGTGCTGACAAACGCCGACGGGTTTTCTTCGGTCTCATCTCGTGATTCGGCGCCTGTAATGCCGCTACTCATCACGCGAGAGCGGGGCACGAAGTGTCTCCGGTTTTGCTACCCATCATGCAAGCGCGCAGACGCCGCTACCCGGGGCGCTGTTCCTGCTCCGTCGCAACATGTCGGCCCTTGTTAAAGGCACCGTCCGAGCTGTTCGAGCTCAAATTGCTGTCGCTATAACGGTTTCGCCCTTTGGACGAAGGCGCAATGATTTTTTTTTTTTCCTCTCTCTCAGAAGGAGCACTCGAACATCCACAGCTACACATTTAGGTGTCAACATCTATGCAGGCGTTTTCGCCTAAGAGATGGCTCGTCTCGGAGGAGCCACGTGACAGTGGTGAGAACGGAATTCAGAAACTGTTTGATATGAGGATATGAGATCGCCTACGAAAGCGGTATGTACGCCGGAGAGCTCAAGAAATATGCATATATAGTGATTCAGAAGAAAGGAAATCGGCGCGCTTTTTTCAGCTACCCTCATGGGAGCACGGCTCAGCGCTTCAAGAAATGAGCGCCGTAGGTTCGTTGACACAGGACATGTGGTCGCCAACTTTGGAAGTTATACCAAAGGTTGTATGACGGGATGCGAATGTTTTCCTTGCAGGACATGGGTTCCGCACGCTGTCGCATTGGCGCTCCATGATGGCGGCGCGCTTTTAAATGCGCTTTAATTTAAATTTAATTTAAAAAGGGTCAATTAATAAAAAGGGTCAATAGTGCAATGCTGTATCGCGCCTGTGACAGTATCGCCAATGGCTATTATTTCCGCCACTTGGCGCATTTTCGCAGCGATAACTTTATCTTTTTTCCCATTGAGCTCTGTGCATTGAATGCGCGTCTCTGATCCACTATAATGTAAGCGAAAACAGTCATCGTCGTCGTGTAACTTTGAGCTTAAGCGCTGCGTGTGGCGTTGTCGCGTTACTCCAGTTGCGGTGCATGCCTTTATTATGCGGCGCTCTCCTCCCGCAGCAGGGGTTGTCGAGGGCGTTAAGAACAGCGGCGACGCTGGCCGTTTTGTGCCGTTATCGGCCGCATACATGTATGAGCGGGCGCACAAACTTTGATCTTGCTCACTGGGCCGGAGATACGGCCGGCGAGATGACGAATGCGTTGTTGACGTTCGGCTCATTTGCGGGGCGCGTGGATATATGGCGTGCCGGAGCTTGACTTCCTCCTTCTTTTCTGACGAGGCTGCACCCCTCGCGTGTACGCCATACATGTGCGTCGGCCGCGCGATCGTTGGGGGAGGGGGGGGGGGGGACCGTATTACTTTTCCTGCGCAAGCTCTGTTTCGCTCGTTTGCTCTCTCTCTCTCGATAGTATCGTTGGCTGAGGCGCGTTTTCTCCTTTTCTGCTTTGCGCGGGCGGCCGCTCTTTGGAGCGCTTAGCGCAGTTCTTTTTCTTTCGGCATCTCCCTTCTTTCCACTATGCCCGGCGGTCATCCGGCGCTCTGGAGGCTGCTTTTCGGAATTTATGGGGACGCCGATGCCTGTCGGATGCGCGGCTCGGCTGGGTGTCGTTGCTCGTTTCGTTTAGGCGCGCGAGCCGGGAACTGCGCGTTCTTTCATTTTTCTTCCCGCTTTTCATTTTGTGGCACGAAGGCGCGCGATTCTCTCGCCCCTTCTGCCTCGACTCTGATCCATTGCTCTGAAGCCTTAAACTCGGCCGCGACTCTCCTTTCCCGAGCCGCGGGCCTCGAGCCGCGGGCCTCGAGCGTTCTTTTGTGTCGCGCTAATCTGCACGTTTCCCGTGGTCGCGCGACTCCGTGTTCGCTGGCTGCGGGTATTCGCTCGTATGTGGGACTCATTGCCGTTGCATCGCTCGCGCCCGAATGAAGGCCGTGGCGCCCTTTGGATGCTGCGTCTTGGGTTGCCACCCTCTTCGCGAATACACAGACACGGTGTGATAATTTTTCAGTGTTGCGTAATTTTAGTAAAAACAGTATGTGCCGTAAAGTAATTCAGTTAAGTATATTTTTGTTAATTATTTGAATATGTGTTTTGCAAGTGATGTCTGCTACTGAATAATCCATCTCAAGGAATAGAGTAATGTTATTTCCAGCAGGCGATCTTTAAAAATTCCGGAAAACTCACCCGTATATACGAGGTATTGTTGTGGTAGAAGGTATTTGTAATTACAGGAGCTTGGTAAGGCTCGCGACGTCGTTATTCTGTAATATGCGCCCGAGGGTCGTTGTTGGGTTCCTCAACCAGTGTCTGACATTACTGCTTCGTTGCCGTTTCATGGTAATACCACAGGAAGATTTTTTGCACGTTGTTAAACGCTTATTGTCTTCGTATTTCGTTCTCCCTGTTGTAATTACAGGAGCATGGTAGTACGGGATCTCTTGAAGGTGGTTCGAAATAATTGATGCACGGTGTTTTTTTCGGTGGATTTGTGCATGGTCGTGAAAAACATTGCTATGTTAGTATATATTTGGTTTCGCACCGTTTGATTCTAAATACACAAGCCCGAACGCTGATGCTCAAGGATTTGAGCTCGTTACTGGGTTTGTGCTAAAAAAAAAGAAATAAAAAATTAAGACAAAGTGATTTATGACTACGATTAGTGCTTTCTATTCGTTTTCGAAGTTATAGTTATGTAGGTTGTCTTTACTTCTTTGGATACGTTTTATAGATCTTAATGGCCCTGGCGAACGCTTGCGGTTTGTGGGCGGCGCGGGCAGTGAATTTCTCTGCCGTCCTTCCCACGGTTCGAGCGTTACCTCACTGGACAATTTCCATCGAGAGAGCTTACGTGGCGGAATAAAAAGACATTGGCGATGCAGAGCCGCGTTACGGCATGGTCGCAACGTCCCTTAGACGCACGCACGCACACGGTTATTCAAAGACCTCTCGTATGGTTACTTCGGACGCATGCAGAAACTCGGTGGCGGAAATGCTGACGTTCATGTCTTGAACGACTGTGTCGTGTTCGTGCTTTCCGCTTAGTTTCTTTTTTATATTCTGATGATTGAGGCATTCTCGGGACGGCGCGGCTGCGAAGCGGTAGGCATTTGTTTTTGAAGGTACTTTTCGGCACTGCATGTGATTGCGAGGTCGGCGCTTCGTATGCGTTCCGGGTCTTCACATGAAAGAAACTGGGGGGTGAGGAAAGGGGAAGGGTGGAGGCGAAGCCGTACACTGTGCGGGGCACTTCCATGAATGTACCGTATCGCATATTCAGTGCGCGTGAGATGGGCTTTCGTGACGTGTCTCGGCTGTGCTTCTTTTCTCCTTCCCTTGGAAGCCGCGGTCTCCTGCGAAGCTTTTTCTGTAGCCCTGCGCCGTTCGGTGCGTGAAATATGCATGGCTCCTCCGCGCGGGCTCGTCGTGCAAGGCGCTGACAGGCCGGGGACGAAGTGTTCGCACCGTCTGCACCCTCCAGGTGCTGCTGGGGTGGCGCCAGATGAGAGTTCGATCCAAGGTGCGCACCGGCTGGAATGAGAGGCGGCGGCGTCACCATGTAAAGTGGCGTTCCTCTTAACGAGGCGCGCTCAGCAGGCCCGCGCTTGCAAGAACGGCTGATGGGCGGGGGAGGCAGGTGAGAAAGGGAGGCGGGCGCGCGACAAGAAAGCTTCGGGCCACGCTGTGTGTACATTGATCTTATACATCGATCAGCTGTGGAAAGCGATGGTGGCGGCGCCTTCTTCGCCTCTCGCGTCAATATTTTGCTGACAACTTGGATATCGACCATCTCCGGCCGCTATACTCTTCTCGCTAGAATAAAAACGGCGGTAATGAAACGATGTAGCGTCGCCGTAACAAGAATGAGGCTCCCAAGTTCATAATGGGCCGCGACAATGGCAGCGCCGCGCGCGCCGGGCTTTGCGCCCGGTCCGGCCGCCGTTAAACCGCGCGCGCGCCGCCAAACACTTTGCGTCGGCGGAGCCTTGTGTTGGTGGGCGCCGCTGTCGGAGTGTTTCCTGGCTTTTATTATTGGCCCCTCTGCCGAGACTCTTGAGCGGCTTTCGGTTCAAGTTTTTTTGTACGCGTGTACTTGCAGCTGACCGGCCGTATTTTTACGGCTTCCGGGAAGCAGGGAAAAAATAAAAAGTTGTTGGGGGGGGGGGGCACGCCGACTTGAGGGGCCAGCCTACGCGGCGCTTTACTGTTTTCAGCACGGACTTGCTTTCGCTCTTAAAAGACGCCGCTCGAGCGCCTCCTTTGTCGTGAATAGTGTTGCCAATGTATCATGTTTCGCTCTTAAGGACATCGCTTAAATAAAGGCGGGTAAAGGAGGGGACTCGTCGTGTGGAGCCTCGAGAATACCCGTTATGACTATGGAAGGATGAAGCTTGTGGAGGGCATGGTTTCTGCGTTTTGGAAGCTGGTTTGTGGCAGGGTCCACTGTGTCGACGTATCGCGTGCTCGCTTTTACGTGTATTCAATCTGCTAGTTTCTCCTGAAAGGTCGGACGTTTTGTCTTTGCTTCGTTGTTAACAGTGCCGCTCCGTTGTGACGATCGTTTTTCGCATTGCTGGCGTTGATTTAGTTATTTTTTCGTTTCGGGATTGCGGTGAAGGAATCCCAGCTGCCTTCCCCCCCCCCCCCCCCCCCCCCCCCCCCGCGCGCACTGCAGCGTGTGTGCTTTTGTCACGCAGGGTTTGTCAGTTTTCGGCTCTTTTCTGTTTTGTAAGTGCGCGTATTTCGGGTGTAAAACGAATGTCTGCCGAAAACTGCGTTGAAAATGCTTCTGACTGAATGTGTCCTCTTTCTTGGTGGACCGTGAACGAAGCCTGTCGCATTGAAGGGCTCCTTTTCATGCTGGCCACTTCTGCATCACTATTTATCGATTTATTATTCTTACTGAGCCTGCACCTATATCGAAAAGAAAACGTTCTTCGCTGACCTTGTTACTTTCCTATAAAACTCTTGGCAGTCCCTTTCGCCAGGATTACGCTTTCCCTGTTCTTTTTTTTTTCATTGTTTAGATTTTTCTTCTCTTCCTTCTTTCCCCTATAATTGTTCGGTTGCGGTCTCTCAAAGCAGTGATCTGCGGGCTTGTATTACACTACTCAGGACAGCGTTCTATTGGCCTCGTGTTATTCTTGCAGCCGCTATTACTCAGGCTGTCCCGTACAGCTGCGCGGCAGCGTTCTATGGCTGGGCCATACTTTTACGGTTTCGCTGCGGGCTGGTACGTTTTCGGCGGTAGTTATTTCTTGACGGCACAGCGGCGTTGTGGAGATCGTTCCGTCGGTAGGTTTTTCTTTGCGGTGGAACACAATCCACAGGACGCCATTTTTAGCTGTCGGGTATTTTCGGGAAACTAGGTGCTGTAAAAGGTCGAAAAGAAAGACGCGACAGTTGTGTAATGTTGCGATTTTGGAGAAAATTGCGACTTTGTTCTTGTCAACGCCAGCGCTCGCCGATTTTTCTTGCTACTGGTCGTGCATTTTCGATGTCGCGCTCGTGGTTAATTGACGCGGAGTTGAGTCTCGGCTTACAGCGTTCCTCTGCTGGCGGACGTTTGTGCGTATACGCGGCTTATCGTAGTTGTCTTCGGTATGTTTAGGCAATACAGCATTGGTACGTGGAAATAAATGGAGGTGTTAAGTCTGTAGATTTATGCGATGCATGCTTGCATGTGTAAATATTTACAGAAATGGTCCTATCGCGACGAAGCTGTTGACCTGCTGGCATGAGGGTCCATCTTCGCTCTCCCGTTATATTGCCTGCCGCATAGCTTGCTGATATTGTATTTTACTGTTAAGTTCAGAAGCACTTGCGCACGCACGCGCACAGAGAGAGAGAGAGAGAGAGAGAGAGAGAGACGTTTCATAACAATGAAAACATTCACAAAGGGGGTGAGCAAATGAAAGTAGAGAACAATGGAAAGCGTGTCGTCTACTTTAGGCTAGCCGAAATGCGAGATGTTGAAACCGAGTTATCGAATTACCTCCCAAACATGTTGCGAATGATGCTTCTATTCAAAGCCTGTGTACCTTGACTTACTATATTCCCAGTCTAAGCACTTCCCTGACCTGCCTGAACAATGCGCAGCCCATAATTGAGATTCATTTCCTACTCGGATTACCGCATTGTAGCACTCGATTCCTGGCTGTGCAAGTAGGGTGCGAGAAAATTATTTTCCTTGGCGCCCGCCTTCCGAATGTTACTGTATAGGCAGTTGAGCATTAAGCGTATACCGTTCGCGCACTCTGCGTGTTCGCTGCTGGGGATCAACGCGCGGTTTTAGGGAACATTTTAGGAAGGCACACCACGTTCGCCATCGGTTCCGACTGCGTTCGCACAGCGGAGTTTTCTTCTTCACGCCAGCCGGCAGGTAGTGCGGCTTAAACCCGAGGGATTGCGCATAATCTGCGCTTTCCGGTTTTGTGCTGGAGTTTTCTGAGGCCTTTTCCGCGTGTAGGAGCTTTTCGCGCGCTCTGGCGTGTCTGTTCGACTACTGGCAGCGCCTCGTCGTTGGCGCGTGACGGTGGAGTCTCCGCCGTATCCGAGGAAAGAGTAGCAGCACTGCCCAGCAGGCTGGTGCGTCTCGGCCGGTGCAGGTGAGATATGGTATAGCCAGCCAGCACCTGGCCGCATTGAGGAGGGGGGGGGGGGGGGGGGGCTCTCTAAGGACCGCGGCCCGTCCTTTCGTTTCGTCGTCGAAGCGCCTGTATGTTTCGATGAGGGAGGCTCGCCCGGTGCTGTGGCTTCGGGCTGCGGCGCGGAAAACGTGCTTCGTCGTTGGGGCGCCGCCTTCTAAGAGGATTACGCCGGCCGGCCTTGTTTTGGTGGGCATTACGCGATGTGCCCCGGCTGCAGCTACTTCGCGCCCCGGTGGCTTGTCTTTTCTTTGGTCAGCCGTACTCCTTCGACCGAGTCGACTCGCATGGCTCCCGGCCACTCGCCTCAGCTAGCTTTGTCATGGGAACCGCCACTCTGCCTCCCCCCCCCCCCCCCCGCCCCATTCCCTTTTCTCTCTTTTTGGTGTGTGTGTGTGTGTGTGTGTGTGTGTGTGTGTGTGTGTGCGCGCGCGCGCGCGCGCCTGCACCGTCCCGGCTTCTGCGCGCTCTGTTTTTAGGGCGGGAAGCAGGCTCTTTCGGGGCAGAAGGAAGAGGCTTGGAAAGAAAGCAGCAGCTCCTTCCCGTTATTTGTAGAATGGTGTTGGTGCACGCCAAGCGGTCAGGACGCTTTTCTTTTTTCCTTTCCCGAGTTAGCGTCGTGTGTGCGCGTGTTTATTGTTCGGTGTTTTTTGTCTCTACAGTGCTTACTAGAAGTTTTTGAAGCTGTTGCGCGCGTCAAGGAGTTTGACTCCAGTGCACGTATATAAGGACAGTTGTAAAGCCCAGGTATCCGAAAGCCCTCGACTTTGGGATAAAGGTTTTCGGCCCCCTTGAGCTCCAGAACTCTTCTGTGGTGGAATAGAAGTTCTGTCGTAAGCTAACGGCTTGTTCCTCTGGCTCAGGGGGCTTCGAAACTTCTGACAACGGTGGGCTTCTTGCACTGAGACGTTTTCCTCGGCGTGAGATATAGAAATGGCCTGCATCTGGCATCCCGATCGTCCGATCGAACGCAACGGCTGCTGGGAACGTCGCTTCCAGCCCGCGTGAAACAATGCTTGTTAAATTCCCTTGTACCACCGGCTGAATTGACGTTGGGTCTTCGCGCGACGATGTCTCGACGCTGTGGGCAGCCTTCTGAAAAGGTGTTCAATACGGAGGCTTTTCGCTTGCTCCAAACCCCTCTGGTCCCGAACTTACGAGCCGTACAACTCTGTAGCTACCTGAACCCGCCGTTGTTGCTCAGTGGCTGTGGTGTTTGGCTGTTGAGCACGAGGTCGCGGGTTCGAATCCAGGCCACGGCGGCCGCATTTTGTTGGGGCGAAATGCGAAAACACCCGTGTACTTAGATTTAGGTGCACGTTAAAGAACACCAGGCGGTCGAAATTATCCTCATAATCAGATCGTGGTTTTGGCACGTAAAACCCCATAATTAATTTTTTTTTTTTTTGTAGCTACCTGAGCAAGAGATTCGAGCTCCCGAGTCGCAGCCAGCTGGCAGCCAACAGGTTTTCCGAACATGCGACTGACCGAGTTCCTGTGTGTGCATGTCCGAGCTCGTGAAGCTATCATCGTGTGTCTCGTTTCCGAAGTGGGCCATGGCTCGCACGCAGGAAATGTCGTTTTGCCTTCTTCAGCGTAGCGTCCCACCTGCTCTGATTGCAGGCGCATTCGTGAATGGCGATGCAGTCTTTAATGTCCGCGCGGGCCGTGCCGCAGAAAATGTCTGGGTTTGTAGATGGGCTACAGGATGCTAGATCGCAGCTGTTCGCCGCAGGTAGACGTAACAAGGCAGCGACCGCTTCGGAGTTGAGCTATTGCTTCAGGTCGCGTGCCCTGCACCTCCGCGGAAAATGTTACGAGAGAAATGTCTCTTTACAACTGTTCATAATCGGCCAAACTGACAAATCAGAAAGCAAGATGGCGTCATAGTCCACGCGATCCTCTTTACAGTTTGGTTTGCTTTACCTCTGCTGCGAAAACTCCGCCTAAATAAGAAATTACAGCGCATTTACCATATCTGCTGGCCCACGTATAACGTGACTTGTATGGTTTGGGTAGATACCACTTTTTATTTTCCTGTTGCTTAACGAGGGAATTAGTTTTTATCATTTTGCCATTGCATTTCCCCCCCTCGTCCTGTCTTAAATTTTGTCTAATGTAATATTTGCACCTCTGGAAGACGTATTTTCCGCTAAGAACACGCACAAGAAGGAAGACGCATCGACGATTGCACGGGTGTCAATGTGTCTTCCTTTGTGTTTGCGCGTGTGTGTTTAGCGGAAAATATATCTTTCAGCAAATACGAACTAGTCGAAGAAATGGATTTGTTATGTCACACCACTGACACGCTAAGTGCGATTAAGCTGAGTCACGGCCCGCCGTTGGTACGCGTTGGCGTAGCATAAACGTTACCACACTTACTTCGTGTGGGGTTTGAACGGCATGTGGAAATACGGTTTGGTTTTCCTTAGATAATTCAGTCCAAGTGCGGTAGGCCGTAGCTCACGTTCAATTTAACCGCAGGTGCTCCCGGTTGTGTAAGCAGATTATTAGTCCCTTTTGTGAAGTTAGGCGGACTTAATTTACCTCTTCCCCCTCATGCGCATGCAGGCACTGTTTTGTTTACTCACCTTCTCCTTCCGTAGGAATGTGCAGTCACTGAAGTAGTTGTGGTTTGGGTTGCACTCCTTTTATTTATTTTTTAGGGGGGGAGAGGTGGCGATGGAATGAGTGGGGGTGTTATTTTTTCATCTGGCCGCTTGCCTCACTGGCGCCTCTTCCTCTGTTGGCCTCCATCCACCCGTTTGGGCACCGGTGTTCCTTTCTGCGTAAGCCCGGTATTCTGGCGCGCCTGCTCGGACCTCCGGCGGTGTGTGGCGGCCGCTCTTCTGGCGGGCGGCGCCTGACCGTGCGGAAAAGTGGATTTGCGGCCAGCTCTGGTGCTGTCACGGCCGCACTCTCGGCTCACTAGCCGCCATTGCTTCGCGGTGTTCGGCCCTCTGCGTGTTCATCCCGGCGGCGCCGCTGTCTTGCGGGGGCGCCTGGCAGGGGGCTCAAGGAGTTGCCACCCCGCCACGTTATCAATAACTCCGGCCACGGCTGCGTCGCCTGATGGAGGACGCGTGAAGGCGGCCCTGGCTCGGCCAAGCTGCCTCCGCGAACAGCGGCTGTGCGGCGGTTCTCCTTCTCGTTTGGGCACCTCGCGGCAATCGGCCGCGGAGCTTTTGGGCCGCTGACAGGCCTCATTGAGCAGCCGTCCCTGGGATGAACGAGGGGCGTTTCTCCGGCGCAGCTCCGTCTGCCTTGTCTTGAGCCCCGATTGCTGCGCCGACGCAGTCTGTTTGGGAACCCCTCGTCCTCCGGCGGAATACAGCATGAATGCCTCTCGCGGGGCGTCGAATGCGTGCTCACCGTGGCGTGCTCTGGCAGCTGCTCCGACGGGAGTGCGCCTCTCTGTTTGCGGACCGTTCTGCTTCCTCTTTTATCACGGCGATTCGCACGGCGATCTAGCTGCGTCATTGGTCGATTTCGCGCTCTTCGGGAGGTAAAGGGGAGCGTGGGCGGGTGGTCCTGCATGCGCCATTTCTCACGCTGAGGCGTTCGTTTCAAGTGAACGCAGGTTTGCCGTGCACTGTTTTAATATGGGCATCTTTTATCGTTTTCGGCTTGTTTGCCGTCTCAACCTGGGCGCCTTTGTGCGAGCGTCTCGCACTTGTGTGCCGAGAGGCGGTCGGCTGTGCCGGCATCAGACCAGTGTGACAGGAGCTCGGTTGTTGGGCGTTCCAATGACTGCTGAAAATGTCCGAGGCGCGCAGTTCCTGCTTCTAATGAGGTGGCCATTAGCGGCTGGCTTCTTGTAATTATACGCCAGTCTTGCGCGGGACGAGGGAAGCCGCGCTCCTTACGCTTCCAGGCTCTGCGGTCGCCTGCTTGGCACCATGGCGTGTCCCAGCCCAGGGTGCTTCGTTCTTCCGCTGCACTTTGGCCTTGCCTGTCCCTTTGTGCTCGTCACAACGGTCTCTGGTGTCATTGGGGAATAGTTTTTATCTTGTAACTGTGCTGCTGATGGCTGGGGAGCTCTTGCGCTGTTTTAGCGGTTGGTTAGTCTGTCAGGAGTCGGAGGAGCCGAGCAGCTTTTTGAAGACAAGGGCCTTATCTGTTTATCTGTCTTTCAGGGGTTTGCTCGGGTGATGTCGTTGGGTATTTTCCGGAAAGTTCCGACGTTGGGACTTCCTTCTCCTGCGGGTAGTACACAGTGTGATGATACTGCTATTTTCCCCATGTATGTGCTGGCCCTCGTGGTGCTGCCTGATCGATAACGGGGATTCGCCACAGGGGTCGCTCGTGTAACGTGCATTGGGTGTACCAGGTGGACACTGAATGAAGTTCAGACGGGCAAAATGAATCAAAATAATCAGATCCTGGTTTTGAGCACGTAAATCTCCGGATTTTAATCTTTCAATCTTTGTGGCGCAAAATTTATGCGGAATAACGAAGAATTGGACCCAAAGGTCGCCTTTTCTATCCCTCTCTCCTTTCTTCCAATAATTCCTTTTGCGCCTTAAACAGCTATGCACCAACTATCCCACATCTTACTTTGCTAATCTCTTGACTTTTTTGTAGGCGCGACAGCCATCACGTACGGGGAATACCTCCCAGATAAATTGGCGCAAGTTTTTAACGCACGTCCTCAGCACGCCCTCCGGTTCACGTTCGTCATCGATGTGCACCTAGGTCAGTGCGCGGTGCGGCCGCCGCAAAGCCGGGCCCTTGCGGCGCGCTGCTCCATATTGACAGGCGACCTCTCCTGCATTGGCCTGTTTACCCGGCTGTCGTCCCGGGAAGTCTTGGCAAGGCCTTCCCGAGTGTCCTAATAAACGGCAGCTGTCGACTGCCGAGGCGTTCGAATGTAGCTCCTCGTTTGGGCCACGGCGCACTTTCTTGGCTTCCTTTTGCCCGGCTGATGGGGCGAGGGTTGGCCGGGAGGTGGGAAGGGAGCGGTTGTGGCGCTGGAAATGGAGCTGGGACGGAGCCGGCATCCCAACGCAATTTGCCACTGCGAGCTTTGCCTGTCGTTGTCCAGGTTCAGTCGCCGCTGGTGTGGGCTACCTCGCTGCGTCTTCTCCGTGTTTCTTGAGCGATCCGTGCTTTGTCGGTCAGCGAGAGATCAAGGGCTGCGCTACAAGTTAATGGTCTTCGTTCTCGTGTTTCAGCGTACCCTCTGTAGCCTTGATATCTACTGAGGCGGGCGAGCATTATGCAGGAGAGAAAAAGAAGAAGAAAGAAATTACTCTGGTGTATCTGTCTGGCTTCCTTGCTGAAACTCAACTTATTGTCGGGTCCTTTGCGCCCGGTGCATTGAACATGCCCATTCTCTCGCCGTTTCATTAAATCCCACCTCTACAGAAGTGCGCTCATTGCGATCCCCGTGGCAGTTTTGTGCGCCGCCTACTGTTGATAATACGGTTCGTGCTTCCGTGGCTCTTGCCCTGCTTGCTCTTGCCCCGTGTAATTCAGTTCTTTTCGCCCCCATTTGCCTGCGCTCTGATCATTCGCCACGTTGGGGTTTGCTATTGGTAACGTAGGCGGAACGCCGCTCGGCTCATTGACGATGGACGAGTAGAACCGATTCGGAGCAGAATATGAATAGAATCACTGTATTATTCTAACCATAATCGGTTTTATCCCGTCTTGCGGCTGGCCTGTGTTATGTGGGCCTTGGCTTGCCTTTGAAGACCCCGTGGGTATCTATCGTCCATTTTTACTCAACTTGGATGTTCTCGTTGAATTCGAGCGCTCTCACTTTTGTATGCGACCTACTGCCCATTCATTTCGGTGATAGCAGCTGGGAAACATCAGAATGTGCCTAAATCTCGGTGAGGCAGTCTGCTAATTTCGGTCGCATTGTTTCTCGATCCCCGCAGCCAGGACTCGGGCCCGGCGTGCACGTGCATGCAAAGGTGCCGGGCCTTTTCGTACTTGAAAAACTTAGATCGTCGTGGAGTGGCCGGCGTTCTTGGCAAAAATCGCCTTTCATACTCCAAGTTAAAGTTTGTTTCAAACAGAAGGATGATGACAATGTTTTTGGAGTATAGTGTGTGCAGGGCCATCTGGGTTTTACCCCGTTGAACTCTCCTCGAATTCAGTCCGTTCTTCGTTGTGGCGCAAAGTGGCATCGTTAGCAAGAATACGTGTACGTTTCTCAACCGACAAAATGGCTAATCCCATCGTTTCTACTGCTTGCTTGGATTTACATAGCAGGTGACTTGTAACGTCTTAATGGAAAAAAGTGCAACTGGGCCAGGGGGATAGTTTCGGGTCTTTTGAAGTCATTCCACTAATATGGCAAATCAGGTGCCGTCACTTTTATTTTCCGTATCCAAGAAGTTCCGGCATTAGACATGCTTAATCGAAAACCAGCCTTCGATGTAACCCACTACTCAACCGCGGGAAATGTCAGGTAATTTCGGTGTACTGAAAAAAAAAAAAAGGGGGGGGGGGGAGGTGGTGGTAAAGAATTCTCCCGTTGGTTGCTCCTTATCTCGAATGCCCAAAGTCGTGGCGGTATTGAATGCGTTATATGAGTTGCTGCAAATCGTAGCGCGTGAGCGTACTGGGCTTTGTTTTTTTTTTTTTCATTTATTTATTTACTGGTTTTATTTATTAGTTCTTATGCGTGCACGTGCACACGCACGCACACCCACATACAGAGAGAGAGAGAGAGCTTTGTTGCGCTATCTTTGACCTGTTCTGAATGCGTGGCCGTCTTGTTATCTTCAGCCGGCTTATATTCATCTTTGTGTATCACTGTTGCAGTGATCACTATTGCGTCTGCTTTAATTACCACTTGCGTAAGATGAATGCTTTGGGAAGATGCTATTTATGTATATGTGCCAAGTTGGCGGGTAGTAACAGTCGCTGTGTTGACTACGGCGGACTAGCACAAATGGCATTATCCGTCGTTTTCGGCACGCCGCATTCGTTGCAGTTCTGGTTTTCCGCATAGCCAATGGGGGTGGAGGTACTAGCAGTGAATCACGCCCATGTATAAGCCGATCTACGGAGCTTAGTGCACATTTTATGGACAGCGGGAAGCAGCACTGATCAAAGTTTCCTGGCGAAATTCGCTGAGACCAATGATGCACTGTAGTTTGAGCTTGCTTCTGAAATCGAGCCGACTTTTCCTGGTCAGATAGCAAATGCAGTGTCACTTCATAGTGATTTCCTTTCGCCTCACTGTGCTGCTGGCTTGGTGAGATCGGCGCAATGGTCCCTGACACGATGGCGGCAGTGAAGACCAGAAGCGGCATTGTGTGCCCGACAGTGTACATGGTGATTTTCACGGCGGTCGCCACTGTTGCTGTGTTGCAGTTAAGAACACACTGTACTAGCTTACTGCTTCCCCAGCTCATATACAAAAGCTGGGAAATTCGTATTTTCAGCATTGAGATAGAAGACGTGTGAAGATATAGCGTGAAAACGAACGTGTTCGGTTTCGCTTTGGTGCCGCAGATATTTCCGACGCGTGTCAGGACTTCCTCGACCGACCCGTATGTGGGGAAGACGGGAAGTGCGTTTCGACCCTCGTCGGGTTTCTGATGTATGGCGTGGTCAGAACTTGTAGCGCCGAGCGGCGAAAGATTGTGCGCTGGGTGAGCCAATAATGACGAGAAAAGAAGGTTCCTGCCTCCTCGTCACTGCATCCGCGATGTGTGCCCCCAATACGTGGCCCCGTGCTTTGCGTCTTCTCCCGTTTTCTTCGCTCGGCCTTCGCCCCGGGCGCCTGCAGGGCTGCCGAGCGGCTGACTAAAGAAAAGCTTCATTGTTTCGTCCGACTTGCGCTCTTGCGACGTTCATTTCGCGCTTTCTCTCTTCGGCGGCGAAGTTGCCAAGTTTCTCCGCGAGTATGCGCGCACCAAAAGAGGCTAGCTGGGCGATCGTTTAGCAGCCCGCTGCGCGCACCGCCCAGCTTCTTCTGGGCCGCTTTTCAAAGCACCACCGTGTTTCTTTGTGCTCTCGGCGAAGAGAGGCTGAAATATGACGCGCTCGCGGCGCGGGCGGCCTCCCGTCGCTGTGCTCCGCGGTTCCCCCCTCCCAGCGAGCGCGCGCACACGCAAACGCATTTGCCCTTTCTTTTTCCTTCCGCCGCATCGCGTGCATATCTTCTTCCCCCGGTACTGGCGATGGCTGCGATAGCGTCAGGTGAAGGATAAAAATGCGGCCGATGCGTGATCGATGACTCGGGTATCCCGCACGCCGGTGTCCGCTCCTCTGCTCTTGCTCTCCTTGCTCGGTGGCGTGTCTTTAGGCCCGCCGGTGTTGTTCTTCGCCCGCATACTTTGGCCGCGTATCTTTTCATTTTGCCTTCTCGGTTTCATCTCTGTCGGCGAGCTTCCCCCCCCCTCCCCCCCGCCCTCCTCTTTCGTACCGTCTCTGGAAGTAACGGTTTTAGCTTTCTACGCCTCGAGGGTCATATTTTGCTTAAACGACACATCTTGCAGAGTGAGAGAGAGAGCGAGCGAGCGAGCGGTGGAAACTCAAAGCACTATTATCATGTTTTAAAATTTTAACCAGCTATTCAGATAGGAAAGAACGGTGGGCTTAGCATCCCAGATGGATGTGCAAATAATTGTCCCACCCTATAGTAAGCGCCCATGAAACTGTTGACAAATTTCCAACTTTCTTCCTGCGTGTTCGTCGTACTGAAGGTAAGTCATACCTTCTCTCTGTCGTTCGAGAAAGCCACCGAGTACGACGCTGCTGCTACGCGTATTTTTAAAAATTTTTCCCCGTCTTACCCAGCGCCTTCAACTTGGTGTCCCACTTTTCGTGAGCTCTATTTTTCGATGTATCGGTGGTTGGTTTGTTTCCTGACCTGTGCCCCACTCATCGTCCTTGTCGAGACGTTCCCGTTCGGTGATTCGACGACGACTAGTGCATGGCGTCCTGCGCGCCCATGGCTTGTTAGCGCAAGCGCTATGCGGCATGCGGTCCGAGTCGTACTGTTTCTCGAGGGGCCCGCGCGTTCTGCGCCGATGCGTGCGGTTGGAAGTTCGGCGTGGCCTTTCGCGTGATGAACCCGGGTCGAGCGCGTACATATGTCCCCGTGACGCGGCCGCCGGTTTGTTTGCCGGCCGCCTCTGCGTTCTTTGTCTTGCCGTCCGAGGTATTTGCGCTTCGCCCCCATGTTTGTGGCCCTCAAGTGCATCGCTCGCTCCCACGCGCACACTTTCTCCCGCGTCGCCCGTGGCGCGACCTCGGGGCTTCGCTGGACTCGTGTTCCCCCCTGTGGAATCGCTGAGGGCAGAAAGGGCGCCTAGCTGAAATACGGGCTTCCGCCGCGTGATGCGCTCGCGTGCCGACTTACTGCAGCTCGCTATATAATTCGCCCGTGTGCCAGTTTATTTGTTTGCTACTGTCGCAAGTTAGTCATCTGGCGGTGGCGCTTCCGTCTTGTTCCCGATGCCAGTGCTCGAGCCGTAAGATTTCCTGCGCTCTACCCGGTGTATTTAATTTTCTCTTTGATCGGGTTAAAAAGAAAGCAATATGTAAAACCAAAATTGGTCCCCGAAAGCTTTGTGTCCAATTTCCGCGTAGTTTTTTCTCCCCTTTCTATAGATATCATGGTAATCGATTACGAACTATCTCGTCTTTGCCTGCTGCTGCACTGCGTTTGTTTTCGATACTCTGTCGCGTTCTTTGTGTGGTAAGGTGTTTCTTCGTTCGTTTGTGTATAATTTACGCGGCGCACTTCTACACTAAATATGGAGCGGACTTCTTTCTAGTCTATTGTGTGCGGATAAGAAACAAAGGAGCCTCATCCGTTTGTCCTCTTTTCGACGTTTTTGTTTCGTTTCAAATTATAGAGCACGATGTGTCGGTTTTCCGCAATGATATCGCTTCATGGGAGGTGCCGAGCGCCCCCATAGTTCTTCTCGTCTAAGCGCTATATAGGCCAGACTGCTGGCCGCAGCACCATCTCAGTTGCGTCCTCCCCCTCTTTTTTAAAAATTATTTTCGTATAGCACGTTTTGACCTGGTAGCGGTAAATGAGCAGGATTCACCGCCATTCTTTACCGGTTGCTTGATTGCAACATGCGGGTCATGTTTCCGAAGACGAACGCAACGACAATAGAACATGAGAACTAGACGCTGGTAAGTTGGCGTTTCCGGCTTCTTGTACACCGAGTTCCATCCCGTCCGTGCGTCTATCATTAACTGGTTGGCACAAAAAGCCCATGAGCCTGAATTTGACGTTCTATTTAGTATTTTGCTTGTTTGTTTTATTTTGTTGTCGTTCGAGGATTAAGCACTCGAATTTTTTCCTGCCGTTTGCAGTCTGATCTACGCATTTGGGACGAGAGATTGAAGTCAATGAGTTCACGCGGACGCATTTTGGAATCCCAGTATCGCTATATAGTCGGGCGCGCGCAAAGCGCAGCGGTGCGCGCCATCAATAGTAGAAAGAACTTTTTTTCGTGCTCTCCGGGATAGTTTTCCGGAGCTGCCAACACACCCGTGGACTCGCACACAAAACGACTTTCTGGAGGCACGAACTATATACCGTGCCCCCTCTTTTGCGCGATTTCAAAGAAACCAAATGAACGGCAAGACCGGTCCGTGGTGGTGAGGGCCGGACTGCGGCCCCGAAACTCGGTTAGCGTCGATCCCGTTGCTCGGCGACGGCGGATCGGTCGTGCATGGCAGGAAGTGGCTTGGTGCCGCACTCGTCCTCCTCCCCCTCGGTTGTGTGTGTGCCTTTTCGTTGATCCCCATGATTATTCCTCTTGACGGAGCGATGCGTGAGTTGGGCGCGATTCGAGTGGATTTCCCATCTTCCACGTCGCTGCGCGGCGTCGTGATGAATGCGTTTATGCCCGAGCCTGTGCGTGTTTCCGAGTCCGTCCTTTGCCTTTCTCTCCCGGCAGATTGGGTCGCTCTTTGCTTTTAACCTCGTCCGCCCAAGTTCGTCCTTTTGACTCTATACCGCGCCGCCGCCGCCGCATGCGTTCTGGAAGAAGATGGATCACCCGTCGCTGGTTGATCCGTAAATTAGATTCCGTCACCTACCTTTGGCGGGCAGGAACGGGGTAAAAAATAAATTTCGTGACTTCGCGCCACCGGTACATATCTCGGTGTAGTCGCGTCTGCCTACCTGCGCTGGCTCATCCACATAAGATGATGGTGGTTAGGGTGACGAGCGTGGTTCGCGTTGACTTTGGAGGAACAAAAGGGCTGCTCAGTCTTTTCGCACTGGAAACGGGAGTGGCGTTTGCATTTTGTCTCAATTTAACTCCCATTATTAAATGCGTAAGCATTTATATGCCTACCCAACGAGAAAACCCTCACCTCTGTCACGTAAGACGAATCGCTATATGTATATATAAACAATTTTAAAGGAAAAACGTTGGCGGGGAGTGAATCTCGAACCTACGACCCCACGCTCAGAAGCCGAGTGTCTTACCCACTGGGGCCTTCTGTAGGACCACGTGTAGACCCGATTTGGAGCATTGTAGTCGTAAGGAAGATTCCGATTTTGCGAAAATTTAATGCCAAACACCACATTCCCGATGCGTATCGGTGGTCGTGGGATGCGCCTTCCGTTGGGGCGCTCCGTCACCGACCTCTGTGGGTTCATGCGCTTTGCGTCGCGCAACAGAGATAACCTAGTCAGTGAATTGATAAGGAGCGATGTGGGGTTATATGGGTCTCATCATGGTTGATAACGGTTCGACGCGGATGGATAATGTGCGAAAGAGCGATAAGGGCTTATAATGGTCGGAGCAATTGTAAGTTCAATAACATTGACAGCGACACCGGGCTGCGCGAAGATGAGCAAGTGGCACAGTGCTTACGCATACCTATAGACATGTCCAGTGGAGTTTCTGCCGTAATTTTCCTCTCCGGATGCCCGTAGCGCTGTAACCTTGGCTTTCGTATGATGCCGGTAGCTAGCGCGTTGGTGTGCGTGCGTGCGTGCGTGCGTGTGTCCGCGCGCGCGCGTAGACACTACGTCGTTTGTTTCACCTCACATCACGTTCACTTGCCAGCGTGCAGTTGACGCCGTGTGTGGCTCTTTCCCTGTGCCGTGGGTTCCGTAAGCTGCTCTTTGGCTACGGTCGGTTTGCTGTGTTACCTTTGCCACCTCGACGGTGCGCGCTCCGAGGGACGCTGCGCCCGTGCGCGCACGACACATGCGCAACTTCCGCCCGCGTGCTTCCGTACATATGGGCACAACATCCGCGCCATTTATTTCTGCGTGGCCCGTGTTACCTCTCTCCCCTACGCCGTCTCCTGTACCCAAGGGACTCCTGTTGGTTTCCTCATGAAACTGCTGGCCGCTCACTCATCGCTCGTGTTTTCCCGATTTAATAGCTTCTCTCTCTCTTTCGCCTTTTCTGTCCTTCCTTTCATATTGTTCTGCTACTGCGCTCATGTAAAACGTGCCTTTACTGCCTTCCACTGTGAGCTGTCATATGTCTTTTCCGCTGTGCATGTGTTCGTGCCACTGTTTGCAGCTATTCCTTTCCGCCTCCGGTGGAAAACGGTTGGCAGCGCGCGTGCTGGGCGTAATTAACAGCGTGTCGCCGCTTGAATGCGTACTTTTTCGGTTTTTCGGGTTTCCTACGCGAACGCCACTTTGATATACTTGGATAAATTACGTTGCGCTGTAAGCTTACGAAACTTTGCAGCGAGTGCTCCTTGGGGTCTGTGTAGTGCTAATGCCCGCTGTGTATTATTGTGGGCGCACGTGAGCAACGGCTGTAAAGCGCCATATTCCGGCCCAAAATTAACTGACAGGGCAGCGAAAGCTACGAAGCGTGCTCCGTGCGCCCTGCATAGAATATACGCAATAAAATGTGGTACCGTGCTTTCGCGTCGGTTTATATTGCACAGATGCATAGTTGTAGTATTGTCAAGTGCTACATAAGTGTTCGTATAGTTTCTAGCGTACCATATAGCTCCTTGTAATACGTACATCTTTTGCAGAATAGTGACAGAGACGTGGTGTACGGTTGGGTCCATCGTTTTCTGGTCTTTGCTTTTGAAAGTCGGGGGGGGGGGGGGGGGTAAAAATGGGTGCTACTTTTTAAGAGGAAGACGGGGGAGAAATGGGGACATTTTTTTTTTCTTGCCGCCGAAATTTAGTGATCTTTCTGGTCACTTTCAGAAACAAGTAGCAAAAGCAATGATCTCCATTTAGACACAAACATTCTTTAGACAAGTGACATCACTCACAGGAACATGTAATTACGAAGAGAGCTGCGCGACAATCGTGTGACGAACTCGATGTCTGCAAATCCTCGTTATCAGGAATTAATACATTTAAAAGGAAGCATATTAATAAAAAACAACAGATAGAGACGGGTTTGGTGATCCCTTCTTTTCTACGCCTCATTTTTCAACGAAGGAAAAAAGTACAAAAAGTAGTGCACATGGGCCATGATTCGCAGGACGTGTGATGCTTTTCCGCATCTTACCAGCCCTTGTTTACATGCATTGTCATATTCATTGAAAACATACCTGTGTCCAACCTGGACCTGTCGTGCCTTTAGTCCTTCTCTGTTGCCCTCTCTTGCCGGTCCGCAATAATTACGCTCTTGCAACAAAATTAATCGCATACCAACCGGACGAATCGGCCATCCTTCTTTGAGCGGGACATACTTGGGTAAACGTCATCTAGCGCTTCGTGAATTCTTTTCCCAACGAGCGTTACCGCCGTTTACGTGTATGCGACGTGCAGAAAATGCCAGGCAATACTCCCATTGTCACCCGCCGGGGTGGCTCAGTCAGCTAAGGCGTTGCGCTGCTGAGCACGAGGTCGCGGGATCGAATCCCGGCCCCGGCGGCCGCATTTCGATGGAGGCGAAATGCAAAAACGCCCGTGTGCTTGCGTTGTAGTGCACGTTAAAGAACCCCAGGTGGTCAAAATTTATCCGGAGCCCTCCACTACGGCGTGCCTCATAATCAGAACTGGTTTTGGCACGTAAAACCCCAGAAAGAAGAAAGAAGAAGAATACTCCCATTGTCGTATCCATGTAAACGCTGCTACTAAAAGAGCCACAAACTTTCGTTCACTCAAGGCAGGCAGGCACTAAACATATTATTTTTATATATGCCCGTTTTCGCTTGCGTGTTGAGCGAAAACGAGGCATAAATCATGTTGTTATATCAATAATATCATGTATCTTCTCTACTTGTTTAGAAAAGGTGGCAGTGCTCATAGTTTTGTAACACCTGTATTTATTTTTATCCTGTATGAAAAGGCCAACTTCGGGGAGAAATCTCGTTTAAACCGATTTTCATAAATTGTGTTCGCGGTGTGAAAATCGGGAATTATCGGGTTTTACCCCAAGGCAAAGGACTCTAGGTATACCACGCCGTCCCTCACGAACCCTGCTGATTGCCGACCACGGTTATAATATCCACGTAATTTTTTTTTTCTAGTGAGCGATAGAATCCCTCACGAATAAAGGGTGCGGTTAATTAAATCGCGGTCATCGAAGTCATTTCACGGATTTTCTTGCTGCGACATGGAACACTGGGTTGGCGTGGCGCGGTGGTTGTCACGACGCGTTCGCTCCGACGCCGAGCGAAAACATTCATTTTTATTCCTGTATCGAGAGAGGCACATTTTTTCAATGGGAACAAAATCTTGGTGCCGTATGTTGCCTGGCGGTTGGCAGTCTGCGCTCAGACATTGTCAATATGTGTTCACAATAATTGTATGAGTTCTCAAAAAGTGCGCTCCTCACTTGTCAAATGCACTTTTCGTGTTTCAGCGTTACCGTTGTTTCACTTCTTTATGTTTGTTTACGCGATCAGGAAATATCGTTTCGGTGAAAAATGCTCCCTGCCGTGTTCGCGCACATCCCGATAACATGGCGACCTGCGTGAGCTCTGATGCGCACGTACGAGTCGCTGCATGCAGTGTGTGTGCTTTGTGTGTAAGCATATTGAGATGCCAAGGGTGCGTTGTGCCGTGAAGGCGTGCCGGCGTCGTTATGACACCTTTTGATGAAAACTTGCCTATGGTCCGCAAAAGGCCCATGTGATATGAATCGCCAAAATTTTTGCGCTGTTCTGTCCTGATTGCTATTGCCACTGTTGCCTTCGTCCGTGCAGAATTAATCGGGAAATTTGAACGAGTTTGGTGTTCCAAAGCAACACATCTGCTGTGAGAGGTGCTATAATTCCGCAATAATTTCTATCGCCCTGGCTAAACGCCCGTTTAAACGTGCTTAGAGAGGCGTTATTGGATTTCGCTCCTATTGTAACGAGGCGCGTGGCCAGTACGCCGCCGGCAGTGAGCCACTTTGCCGTGTAACGGGTCGATAATGTTCTCGTTGTTTGCTTTCAACTCTACCATGTTTGGAAGCCTGGGCGAGTGAGGTGAATGTCTTTTTCACGCTTAAAGTTGTTTGTGAATTTTAGGCCATGTATTCGGGGTTGTAGGCGCCTATGTATTTGGCTTTGCTAGGTTTATTAGGTCAACGTATTACATGCGTCCTCTGGTTGGATTCACTCGCTCAAGACATTGTGCACGAGGTTCGCTGATCTTGCTGTTCGTTTTTCTTTGTTCGCTTTTGCAGGTAAGACGATCTGATCTTGGCGCCCGCGAACCAAGCCTTTCACGGATCTGAAACTCCTGGATGTTCTTCGGTGCCAACTTTTTTCAGAGGTGTCGTTCAGCCTGCGCCAAGGAAAGTCGTTTTTGCTTATGCCAACTCAACGAGCAGCCGCGTGGAAAACGTACCGTTATCCTCGGCGTAGCTTTCTTTAGCCATGGCCACTGTGGGTCCGGTTGAAGCTGCAGCGCTAGTGCATAAGTAAAACGCGTATAGCGTGAGCATTCACTGTAGCGCAACTAGCTCACTCACGCAGAAGAGAAACAGGACTCGTACACACTTCGCTCCCGAGTGGAAACAAATTAGGCGTACTTGACAAAGCGGTGGCGTCGCCCTTTGATTAGTCATGCGTGGCTTCTTTGAAATGAAGGTTTTCGCATAGCGATATATTTAAAGTACGAAGAACATATTTCGCTGTATGCCAACATGCCAAGAAAGACTGATGCAGGAACTGCGGCAGTAGAAGTTAATTTTGGTGACGTTTGCGGTGACGTGAACTGCAGGTCTGTGTCAATTCAGTTTATGGAATCAGAATTGCTTTCCGAGTGCTCTTTAGAGTTTCTGTGCACGTGTGTATGGAAGTTTGGCATCTGCCTGCTGGTCGAAATTTGTCGATGTGATATCGCCTAAATCGTTCGCGAGCAGTGTGGTTGAGACTTCGTGGCGCGCACAACTTCCGCCGGTGTCTACCGCCTTGCTTGTTTGTCAAAACAACGCACTTCGCAAGCGTCCTAGCAATCGATGTTTGCTGCAGCACGCTCTAATTTCTGAGCTGACCGTAGCGGTGGCACTAATCTCGTTCCATTGCCGCGGAGGGCGGCCCCGCTCAATGATGCCGAGCAGCGGGAGACATTTCGGCGCCGCCTTGGCACGCCACAGTCTGTACGGCGCCGCGGCCGTGCAGCCTCTGCGGTGTTAATTCGCCACTTAGCCCAGACTCCGAAGTCCGTCGCAGCCGGCCGGAGTCGGACGTTAACGGCGGCTTGCCTCCATCGCGAAGGTGGGGGCGATAAGCAATCAGCCCTAATGACGCTGGCTTCTGCCGCCGAGGACGCGCGCCGCAACGTCGGGCCAGGTTCGCGCCCTTTTCTGCGTATGCGCGCTGTGTTTGTTTGCAAGCGGCACGTGGGAGCGCGACCCGGGAAACCAAACGAGCCGCTGCTCCCGCGTTATCGGCTGCCCGCTGACGCCGAGAAGGCGGGCCTTCTCCTAGAGAGCAGCCTCCGCAGGGATCCCCCCCCCCCCCCCCCCCCCCCCGGCCACGGTTTGGCTGGGCGCGCCTGTCGGCTGCTAATTAATGCGGCGCGCACCTTTCGGAATTGGCGACGCATTCGCGCTCCCCCCCCCCCTCTGTTTTTTTCCCCCCCCAGCTCGCCATTCGGTTTCTGTTCATAGTAAGTCCGATCCCTGATTGTTCTCCTCCCACCCTTTCCTCTGTTCGGAGGCTGAGAGCTTTGTGCGCTCGCATCTCTAAATGAATGACTCGATTGGCCGTGCCTCCTCATTGCTGGGCTCTGTGGATGCCTGCGTTCTGTTGCAGCGTCGCCAGATTCCTCGAATGAGTTTCCCGTTCTTGCTTTTTCAGCCTCTGGCTGCCGTGCGCTGCTCGCCGACCAGGACCGGCAGCGCGCGCTTTCAGGGAGTCGAAACGGACGCATTGCGGGTTTCGCTTTTTTTTTTTTTTTTCGTTTTCCCCCCTTGACCCGCCGTTTTGTTTTGGTCGCCTCCAAAGTTGTTAAAAGCTTGGCAACCGCTCCTGAAGCGTGGCCCTTTTTCTCTCGATCTTCGCCCAGTCAAGAGGGCTGTCACGCGGAAATCCTCTTAGAGAGAGAGAGAGAGCCTGAGGTTGGGCTGCTTTTCTTTCGGGCCCTGGCGAAAAATTTATAAGCTGGCGTCAAGACAGCAACGGGCGGCCCGGGAAGACGCGCGGAGATGAACGGCCATCTTCCTCTTCTGTTTCTCCCTGGCCGCTGGTTCGTCGTGTTCGTGTCCCACGCACGGAGGGGGCGGGCAGCCTGGACGGGCGTCCGAGGCAACGCGGCCTTAAAACTGCTTTCCAATGTCGCAGCCGCTGGAGTGCGCTTCGCTGCCGCGTTTATTTATTTACGCCGCTGTAAGGGTTCCTGCCGACTAATACGTTTTGTCCGCTTCGTTTAGTGTTTGCCGTAGGCTTCCATTTCCGCGATGGTGTGCAATTGGTCCAAGTGTACAAACTGCGCGGCCTCAGCGCCGTCCGGGAAACCTTCACCTGTTGGCCGAATCCCGAGCGGATTATGCGCTGTGACAGTGAATTGGATGCAAAGAGTGGAAACAAAATAGACCATGGAGATTTACACGAATGAGAAGAAAGAAATCAAAAGGGGAAATCTGTACGATAACGTGAAGAGAAGTGCATTGCTATTTGAGACTCGAGGTGGTTGCCTAAGGACAATAAACTTACAGCAGCAAAAGTCCGGAGGCCACTCAGCACTTCCTAATGGAATGCGAAGGGATTCACCCAGTGAGACCCGTAGGTAATGTACACCTTCCAGAAGCGCTTGGATTAAAAGTGGACGGCAGCATCAACCGGTCAGCAATCCGGATAAGCAAGAGACGTTTACAGCCTTGGTGGAAAAAAAGGCACGGAAGACGACCGGATCCGTTCTAGGCATAGTTAGCGGTACAAGGTAGATACGGAAGTTTTGAGGAAGAGAAAAAAGAATAATAAAGAGATGTATAAAAAATGCTAGAAATAAAAGCATGTATAGCATACCTGAGTAATTCAAACAGGCTAGGTGAGTATTTATCACCCCCCGTTTAAAAGAGCGTGTCAATAAATCATCATGCACGACAGAGGAGTCCGGTTGCCGCATGACGCGTTTCTCAGCGGCTCCGGTGAGCTATGCGTTTCGGAGGACATGTACAGATTTCGCGGTGGCGGCGCTAGATGGCGCCGAGTGTTTGGAAGAGGAATACGTTTTGTCGCTATGTTGTTTCAATGCTAAACTCATTGTGAGATGGATTCTGGCAAAGATTTTTTTTCCTTAATCATTTTGAGTTGGATCCCTTAACAGCTATCGCTGTAGGGATGATGAGGAGGAAGAAGGCCTCGTAGTCCTGGTCTCTGGCGAAAATTTTGGTTATTGACTGACTGTTCGGCGTCGGTGTATCGAGTCCAACTGTACGATCGTTCAGGCCCACAGTTTACTGTTGGAAAAAGAAGGTGGTGTCAGTTTTTTTTTTTTTATAAGTCAACTGGAAATCGAATAAGGCTTTTTTTGTTTGTTTTCTCAGACTAAAAACTGTCTACCGTTTTGTCGCGCTATTTCATGCTGTCCCATTCTTTTTCTAACCGGTGCTCTTGCGTGGTTGCGGAAGTAAAAAATTGGCAAAGCGATTCCTGCGGTTCTGAAGTTCGTCACATCGTACAGTGCCATCTTTACTAAGGACAACCATTAACTGTGGTGGCCTCCGAAGTACATGCACCAACACCACCACTCCCAGTATGTATATGGGGCGCAAAACCTCGGCACTAATTACCGAGCGCCACAGCTTCCGCGATAGTGCAGTGCACGTTTAGCGCCTTTAGCGCGTTTAGCTCCTCCCCAATGCCAGTGGCGGTGCATGGACAGCAAATGTTTTTTCTTCGCCCTATGGCGACTGTGACGGCTGTTGAAAACAAGATAGCCGTCGTCGTGACGAAAATGATGGACTCGGCGGGACACAGTTTCAGGCTTATCATTTCTGTCGCAGTAAACTAAAAGCCATCGACGGACCCACTCGTCGCGGGTGGCTATGCACTCTCTGGATGACCGCACGTGCCGCACTTGGGAGGGGGAACACATCGAGTGTGCGTCGCAGAGCCATTTTTTTATTTTGCTAGAGCCGCGAGTTTGCGCTTGTCCCGAGACGCGCGCAGACCGCCTCGTCGTCGGCTGCGGATCTCGCCGCCCGCAAATTTGTTAAGGCGAGGCCGGGACTCTTCTCCGCTAATTGGATTGTTTGCACGATTCGATTGGGGCCGCCGTTCCTTTCTTCTTGTCGTGCTTTCCGCTGTTTTTTTTGTTCTTGTTTCCTCAGTGTCCCCTCGGTTGCACAGCGCACTCTGCTAGGGTCGACGCGGTACAGTTTCCTCTCGGTTCTTTTTTCTCCGCTCCACTGGCAAGCAATGGAATTGGGAAGACGGGGATTGCATTGGGGTTGTTGGGTAGGGGGCGACCTTTCTTTGGCACTCTAGTGGCGTCCATCCAAAGAAGCCCGCGTTGTGTGGCGCCATTTACCGCGGTAACGTTGTGTGTGAAGCCTTTCCCTCCGCCGTGCGGTCTCGACGTGCTGCCTTGTATCGCCGTTCTATTATTGCCCAGACCTTGACTCTCGGGCGGAGACGGAATATACTGAAGCAATGTGTGTGACCGGGTTATAGAAGGAAGTTAGCTTCGGTGACGTAGCAGGCCGCCTGCGCCTCGATTTCCGCCCCGATCGCCGTCGTTAGAGGCATTCGTTTTATAAAGCTGTGCCGAACGGCCATTCAATATTTCTGCGCCTTAAAGGGACACTAAAGCAAAACAATAAATCAACTTAGACTGATAAAGTAGTCTTTGAAATATCTGCTGTCGTTAATTACACTGCAATAGATCAATTTTTGCAAGAGAAAATGAAGCTCAAAGTAAATTGTTTTGAATTTCGCGCGCTAGCCCCGACGTCAGCACTTCAGCGTGACGTCACAACTTAAGTATTTATAGTATTTGGGCCACGTTGGCTCAGTAAAAGTTCGCGAAACTTGCCATATTCAGTTATGGGCTCCTTTAGAACAGATTGTAGTCAATCTTTACCGCTAAAGAATTGAGCCCTAGAAGACGCTGTCCAAATCCATGACGTCACGGTGAGCTTGTGCGGGAACTTCCAAGGTGGCGCCGCCACTCGCCTTCTGTGTTTTTCGTTTCTTTCTGGTTTACCAAGCGGCTTCTCGCGATAAGAGTGGTGTTTTCGGTACTGTGGAAGGGTAATCTACTGATACAGAAGGAATAATTTTTCTCTTCAGTGTCCCTTTAAGGTCAAATGGTAGATGTGACTAGGCAACTGCCCGCAATGCTCGTTTTGTTTCGAAGGATAAATTCGCCGCTCTTAACGCTTTCCGCGAGATAAGAAACTGGTCGTTCATCCGCTTTGAGGCGACTTGCGCGTTCGTCGCACAGCAACAGTTTGCTTAGGAAATTGAGTCGCGTATTCTTACGTGATTTGAGTGCGAAAGCATTATGACTTTTCCAAATAATTGGTTACGTCCATGATACGTGACTTCATACATTGTCACGTGCCCTTCACAACTACTTTAATCCACCTTGGTCTAATTTGTACCAACATTAATCCGCTTCAATACAACTTAACCCGCTTCAATACAACTTAACCCACTTCAATACACATTAATTCACTTCAATACACATTAATTCACTTCAATACACCTTAATTCACTTCAGTACACCTTAATTCACTTCAGTACACCTTAATTCACTTCAGTACACCTTAATTCACTTCAGTACACCTTAATTCACTTCAGTACACCTTAATTCACTTCAGTACACCTTAATTCACTTCAGTACACCTTAATCGACTTTAATACACCTTAATCCACTTTAATGCACCTTAATCCACTTTAATGCACCTTAATCCACTTTAATGCACCTTAATCCACTTTAATACACGTTAATACACATTAATCCACTTTAATTCACCTTACTGTAACTTGTCAATACTCATCACGTGGTGCCACCTCCTCCCCATTGGCTGCGCTCTCACGTGGCCAATGACGCACGCACTAGGCACACCTGTGGTCGGCCAGAAACGTGGGCGCGCTTCCCCGACGCCACGGCGGCACCCCCCCCCCCCCCCCGACCCAAATGTACCAAAATTGATTTTCAAAGCTATTAACTTAATTTCTTTACAGCAACCTCCCTGAGAAATATCACGTCAATCCGAGCATTTTCGACGTGTTCTTACTCTTCGCGCCGTCGCCTATTTTCGGTACCATCGCTTGGTCGCGCCGGTTTTTCTGCCTCGTGGGACATACAATGCTTTCGCGTTAGTAATCCGAGAGCACGTGAACTCGGATCGGTTTCCGTTAGGCCAAAGACGCAGGCATGGACATCGTGCCGCCTTCGGGATAGCTGACGTCGTAACGGAGCCGACTGTTACGTTTTCTCGCCGGAGTACGATAAATCACTCGTCATGCCATAGTCTTCATACTATCGTCGTAGACTTTCTACTGTCGTTAAGGTACGTCCACACTAGCGACAAAAACGCGCGCGACACGCCGCGCGCGGCGAGCGATGCTGTCGCGCGCGGCAAGATTCACGAAAAGCGGCAGCAACGCGCGGCAAACGCTCGAATGGGTGCGAGACCCATTTTTTGCGACAGCCGCAAAACGAGCACCAATCAGAAGCGAGCTGCGCAGTTGTGGCGCCACCTGTCGCACAAGCAAAGAATCATAATGCATGGGCTCTGAGATCGAACAGTGACGCGCACGCCGTAAAATCTCAGAGGCCATGTCCAGTCAAGGGGGCTGTTTTTGTTAAGCCTTCCCACACCGCCACCGAGACGTCGACGAAGAATTCGCCTCGCAATGGAGGCGTTTTTGGAAACCGTTCGCGGATATGCGTGCCTCTATGACAAATCGAACGTCGATTTTAAGGACAAGGAGCTGTGTGCCAACCGCTGGCACATGCGGGAAAGCAGAGTATGCACCCTGGCTCTCAGTGTCCCTGTACCGCCATATAAGGCGCACCCAAAACTTTCTCGTCCGCTTTCTGGCACGTCGACGTTGCACAAGTAAAGAACAAATAAGTATTATAGTGTTCACAGTCACCATTAGCTCCGCGTCCGTATCCGACATGGCTGAGCGTGGCCGCAGTGGCGCAAAGAAACACAGACACTTCCAATTGAACACGAAACCGGCAGAACGGAGAGCGCGTTGTCACGAGAAGTATCGAATGGAACGAGACAACGCGGCACTCCACGCGCCGTTGCCGCGTGCCGCAAAACGCGAGTGTGGACTTGCCCGCGCGATTCTGCCGCGCGGGCGCTTGCCGCGTGCGGCGTGTCGAGCGCGTTTTTGTCGCTAGTGTGGACGTACCTTTACACAGACGCGCTCGCGTCCCACTCGCAATTCGGCGCCTTACAAAAACATGTTGATCCATCTGGTAACGCTTTGCAAAACTTCAAACGATGTTGAATAGCTTCTACTTGCGAAACGCAATGTTCCACCGACGCGTGTCACCGCTGCTTGCGTATAGTTAGCATAGGAAAGCGGAGTCATCACACTTAGGGCTGTGCAGCGCAACGGCAAAGCTGGGGATGTCGCAACGTCACTGTGGACCATAGTCCACCGTGCACTTAGGTGCAACTGGATGAGTGTTGTAGAAGTATTTGACGCTGTGCTTTTGTGCACAGGCGATACCTTATTCTTCGACAGCTCAGTCGCTTTTGTGGCGCTGGTTCAGGGGTTGACTCGGTCTGTCGCGGGTGCTTTGTTCGCCTTCGTGCGCCGATTCGCCGACATGTGGTTCGTTCGCTGATGCGTGTAACGGAACAATTGTATGTACGCTCTCGCATTCGCGTACTTCCCACACACTGTTTCTGCTTGGGGTTTAAAACCTTCCGGCTGTTAGCGTGGAGCCTTTTGCATAAGTCTGGCCCTTCCGCCTTTTTCGCACTGTCGATTTTTATTTTTGTCGATTGTTTATCGCGAATTTGTTTCTGGTGGGTGCGTGGGTTCTTTATTTCCTACTGACACACCGCACGGGTCCCTTCCGATTACATGAAGTTCTCCTCTTTGGGCTCCGTGTTCTTGCCGTGTAGTCCTTCGCTGCCTGTCGCGTGCTGTATTTAAGTGCGTGCGCCTTGATTTCGGTTGCTCACTTTGTTTGTGGCGACAAGAAAGCAAAAAAAAAAAAAAATAGATACGGGTGACGTTAGCGAGTGCTACAAAGGCAAGCCATTGATGGATTGGAGCATGTTTGCATTCTACTATGTTGCGTGGCATTCTGTCGATTTATAGCGCCTCAAGAGGAGAGTGTGTGCGTGATTGCTTTCTAGAAAGTATTCGTATTTGCGACAAAAGGGACGCAGGACTGGAACTTAGTTTATTTTCTCCAACTCTTGCAGTGCTGCGTGTTCCAACAGATTTTCGTACCCCCCCCCCCCCCCTTTTTTTTTTTATCTCTCACCTTTGAGCGGGTGCGTCCTTTCGCTCTTCTTCCTTTACTGCTGTGTCTCGGTATGCCCCTTTGTGCTGACTGCTTCCCACATGTTCGAGGTGAAGCCTGATTTCCATATGCTAGACCGTATGTTTGATTTCATTTCTTTGCCTTCTCGTGTTGTCATTTTCTTCGCTCTGGGTGCGCGTAGCCTTTTTGCACCTTTACTATTTGCATTCTTTGCACGCGGTGAGGACGGACGCCTTTTATGTGCTTGGTTGCTTCGCAATTTTGGTTTGGTCTTCTGGTTCTTTTTGCGTCGTCACCATCGACGCGATAGTTTCTTAAGCTTGCGCTGTCCGAGTTCTAGTTACAGACAGAACGTTTTTGCGGCTGTTGCTTTCTGTCGAATGGGTTGCGTTTTGTCACTAGGCGACATTGCCCGGCTTGCTTCCTCGCAGAAACTGTCCCTGCCCACTTATCTCTAGTGCAATACCAGCGACGAGCCTGCCGGCCGCTAAGCAACAGACTGATCTGGGCTGGCAAGCTCGGGAAGAAAAAAAAAATACCGTTTCGAATGGACCACGCAGCCTACTCCTAATTAAACTGTTGTTCCCCTTCTCTCTCCTGTATTTTTCGCTGCGTGTTGTATTGCTCATTTGTCGTTTGATTTTTCTGCTCTCTGGCTGCATCTGTAATTCCGTCGACAAATTGCTCATGTCACTGTTTCTTGCATTTGCACTTAGATCTGTGCAGAGTCGCGAAGGAAGGAACGAACCCAAACAGGATTACCGTCGTCAGGGGATCCTGACGAGCAAGCGAAAAGCGGCGCGAAGATGGTTTTCGTGGTAGCTGTTGCAAGGCCTGGTTCGGTATTGTTGTCACGTGCCTTGTCGGCGCGTCCGCCCTCTCCTCGAGTGTGGGTTTTCTCGCGGGCGCCTCGCATTCTCGAATCTGCCGCCTGTTCCCTCTTCTCCGTCCATTGAATTTTTATTCCAACATGGCATCTGGCGTTGCACACGAAGGGGGGAAAGCAGCTGCTCTTATTTATTCCGGAGCCTCTCGCGTTTTCGGCTATCGAATTTGGGGCTCGTTTGTGTTTTGGCCCTTTGTCTCTCCTATTAGTGTTTTTTTTTTTCTTTCTTCCCCCTATGCGCAGCTCTGCTGTGATTTGTGTGCAGCCCACGAGGTGCTATTTGTTCCTTTTTTTGCCCCCATTGGCGGCTTTCTTCTGGTTGTTTCTGCTGTCCTGCGTGGCTTGACCATTGGTCCCTGCAGCTGGCGCGAACCCTGTTCCGACGTCTGCTCTGTTTTGCTGTTCTTTCCTCTAGTCTGTTGGTCGTGTGCCCGCCGTCTGAGAGGAGGCCGTGGTTTTTCTAGTTTCTTTACGCATCTCATCTTGCGAAAAGGTTTTCTGACGAGAAGCGAGGAGTAGGCTCCACGTCACGTTGACCAATTGTAATTTTATACCAAGTCTATGGTACGCAACATTCTTCTGAGGTCGGATTGGCTCGCAAGTTGGTCTCCTTGGTGTACGAATTTACCCGATCCTGAGATAATGCGGGTTTGCTTCCTTTGATAAGATGTGCACTAGGCGCTCCTGTTTGTGTCAGCTGGTAGCCTTGTGCCTTGTGTGTTCTCTAACACCTTACTTAAGTACAGAGGTTATCTGGATTGATGCAGTTGTATTACTCTATTTTATATTTTCATCACGTACCAAATCCAGCAACACTTGTTATTGTTTTAGCGCAGAATCTTAAAAAAAAAAAAAAAAAAAAAAAAAACAGGCATGCATGGAACAGGCGATAGCGCCTGTTCCGTTCGTGTCTCTGTGTGCTTTTTTTGTAGATTCTACGCTGGAACACTTATGTATAGATTGCCAACTAGCCCGAACCACCTCTTTGCTCAAGGGGAATAAGACATGCGGCGAGGCCGCTACGTCATTAGAGAAATTGTTTGTCCGCACACTTCTTACCCTTTGCAGATTACCGGGTTACCAAAGGGGTAAACGTGAGCTGATAATGATGGTGATTTATGGGCATCCGCTTTGAAAGGGGCGGTGACAAATAGTCACCTAGTTTGCTTGAAATAATCAGGTGTGCTATACATGCTTTTAATTCTAGCATTTTTGTATACATTTCCTTTGACGAGTGGCCGGATTGCTGGACGCCACCGGGTGATGCAAAGCCCAACCAGGCAGACCAAGTGCATTCCACTTTGCTGCTGCTGTAAATTTTCGGCAGCGGCGTAATGGTGAACGCGTTGCCTTTTAACATGTTTCACAGGAACGCCGTAAGCCTCTAGTTGCTTGGGATTTCTCGTGGGCTCGTTCTGTGCTCATCTATCAAGAATACCGCCGGAACACTCAGACAGACCTCAAGCTGCAGCTGGAAAAGGGCTTTGTCTTTCAGTTTCCGCGTAACAGAATTATGTTTTCTTGTACATTGGAATTACAATCCGAAGCTATGATGTCTGCAGCTTGTGTGTGAGTCGTACTTTATGATGTTTGTGACGCTATTTATTTTGAGAAATTCAGTTCAATAGGGCTTTTGCGCACGCTGTGGCGTCACGCGCACCACAAGCGTGACGCGCGTGACGCGCGTTCGCTTTGTCTCATCTTTACACACACACACACACACACACACACGCACACGCACACGCACACGCACACACGCACACACGCACACACGCGCGCGCGCACACACACGCACACACGCACACACGCACACACGCGCGCGCGCACACCACACGCACACACGCACACACACACGCACACACGCACACACGCACACACACACACACACACACACCACACACACACACGCGCACACACGCGCACACACGCACACACACACACACACGCGCGCGCGCACACACACACACCACACACACACACGCGCGCGCACACACACACACACACACACACGCGCGCGCGCGCACACACACACACACGCACGCACGCGCGCACACACACACACACACACACCGCACACACACGCGCAGCGCACGCGCCACCACACACACGCGCGCGCACGCGCGCACACACACACACACGCGCGCACACACACACACACGCGCGCACACACGCGCGCTGTGTGTGTGCGTGTGTAATCTACGAATCCTGCGGGGCCCAGTATTTTTGGGATAGTCTCTTTAAAGGTCTCGTACTTTATACGAGCAACGTACATCGCATTATCGAAAGCACACACGTATACACGATGAGGTTCCAAGATTTCTGTCATTTCGTTTAGCGGCCCAGGTCCGAATATCTCTGATCTCTAAGTTTATTCAAAAGGCACTCCACATTGATAACTCTCTTGCATTGAACACTTCTTTGCTTAAAACGTTGGGATGCGATGATCGGTTGAATTTTGTTTATGCAGTGCCTTTCGTATGTCTTTGACTACTGTAAAAATTTTTTTGTAATTTAATGACTTTTTTTCCGAAAACGTTTGTCGTCTTACTCTATGCAACATTGTAGTTTTCTAACTGCCCAAAATTTTACGGAAGTCACGTGTTCCTGCTCGATCCTTTTGACGCGTGTTTTCCGCATTCAGGACTAATGATACGTGAAGGCCGGTTTGGAATTATTGAAGACTTCTTAACTTCTCGAGTGACTTCCTCTCAGTCCAGGCAAATATTCCGTGTAAAAGAGTATTCTCTTTAGTTAGGAGCTTATTGAGAAACGACAAAAATGAAACGCGTATGGACATGTTATGGCGCAACCAGCCGAGATGAACTTCCGACTGAACTGTGCAACATTTCCTGCGGAATAAAGGGACACTAAAGAAAAATATTGAGTTGAGCTAGAGAGTTTAGGCTTCTGTAATACTGAATTTGTCATTCGTAGCGAGAACGGAGCCTTTGTAAGCGAGAAAAAGACAAAAATAGAAATTCGGAGTAGCGCCTGTTGTTCGGAACTATGCGGCCTCAAAAGCGAACATTAACACCGTTTCCTGTGGCGCTTAAAGTGCCTTCCCTGCTTAAAAAGGAATAAGGGACATTTTTTTCCCCCTTATTTACCTCTCTTACGAAGTCCGCACTGGCTGAATTACAGCGTGCCATAGAGGGAGGTCAGTGTAGCGAACGTCAACTCGTCTGTTCTGGCTTGGGCGATTCAAGTTCAGCAGCAGCGGGACCTTCGGCGACAATATTCTGCTCAACGAAGGGACATGTGGCCACACGGAAAACGATGATAACTTCTAGACGAATAGTGCATCGATGTAGCTCGGCTTCCTTTGGGGTCCCTTTAAGCATGATCGCGGAGTGCGCCATTGCAGGCGGGAAATGACAAATAGGTACCTTTCTCAGGGCGAGAGCTTTTGTTCTTTACACTGCTATTGACGTATGAAATGTAGAAGTCTTCGTTGAGCACAGTGATCTAGAGGAGGTTATACGGTTTCGCATTGCCTTTTTTTACGTTTCTGTTGTACCGCCTTGCAAGCGCTCACGATTAGGTATCGTCAACCCCGTCTCCCTCGTCGTCAGGTTGTCATTAGGCCGCAGGTTCATGCATACTCATCTCGTGCGAACGCCAATTAGCACTTCATACGATTGGCGCGCGAGCCACGTCGCATGGCAACAGGTTGCTTGCAAAAGCGAGACTTTCTAGTAATCTAGTAATTTTCTAGAAAGTAGTAGATTACTACTAGATTACTTGTCCTTTTCTTCGTAGCAGCTAGCGCAACGTAGCCGCTGTGCGGCAGGCAGTGTACCGCCTTCGAGGTCGTAACCTAACAGGTTGTCCAGTTTCTTCGATAGAGTAAAATTAGGCTGCACTCTTGGCACGCCATCGCAGGGCACACTCTCGTCGCTGTATCGTCGCCCTCGCCTTTCTGATGTTGCGCACGCATTGCTTGCTTTACACAAACGCGCTGGTTCATCTCAGGTATCGCTTTGCACAACCCCAAGCATCTGGATAGCCAGCTGCCTACAATATGCACCGCATAACATCGATTCCGACAGTGCGCGGGGTTTTTATTTTATTTTTTTTCCCCCAGTCGGGCGGGGTGCTTGCATGTCTCGTACGACCTTTGTATAGCGCCCATGTGTCGTGCCGTTTTTTGACTGCTTTGTTTTTTATTGAACACTGAAAAGCAAGGCGCCCGTTGCTCATATTTATGTTCTGCTTATGTTTTTGCCGCGATCTCTGTTCAACGGGAGTAAAAGTGGAATCTTCGTGCATGTAATAATTCTTCGGCAGACAGTTTTGGAGCCAGGTAATTTTTTTTTCTCCCCTTTTTGACAGCACTTCCGCACCTCGCGCTGCTGCGATCACTCGCTCTGTGCCTTTCGCGTCCCTCTACTTTATTCTACTGCTTCCTGTCTTTTCTGTCACTCTCCCAAAAAATGTTTTGTTTTTCTCGTTTTTTTTTTCCGTTTCACTTCCGTCGCCGTTGTCATCACGCTCTTTCGAGCGCGGCAGCAGGGCGACATTCTCATTTGCACGGTGGCGCCTTATTTCTTTCCGGAGCCGCTTTGAACCGCATTTCACCGCGGGCGTTCATCGAGGCCTGTTTTGCGGTGACGTTTCTATTTCTTCCCTTCTTCTTTTTTTTTTTTTTTTTTTCGTATTCGGCAGATATTCGAAGCTCTCGTCGACACCCAAGTCTTTGGACTCGTTTGTTGGCACGCTTCTGGAAATGTGGTTATTACGCAATCCTTGGCGATGTTATTCAGATACAGTTTTCCACACGTATACTTTCAGACGTTCTTTGGAGCATGTTTGCCCCCGAGTGATAATTGAATGTTGTAGTTGTGTCACGCGTTTAAGTGTCTCGTTGTCCTATAAAAGTTGTTGTCCTATATCTACCGAGTATAACACCATCCTTCGAAACAAATGCCATATTAACTTATCGATGACAATTGAAATGCGTCGTATGACAGTGTCACGCGCTAAAAGCCGTAGAAAACGTGGGTATGACGGTGGCATTAGCTTCGATTGTCGAAGTCGCTCGAAGCCCGCTAGCTCTCGGTTGACAGAAACGAAGTATTTAGTCTGCGTGTTGGTGGCCATTTAGGCTACGGCTTCATTCTTGCGTGTCATTCATTCATTCATAGATTGCAGTTTACATCAGATATGACCGCCGTTTTTTATCAATAGTATAGTGTCTTCCTGAGGTGTGTTTTCTGCGCAGTATCCACCTTTTCAAGAGCTTTTTTTTTTATGAGAAAAAAGAAACCTTTATGTACACTGTATTAAAAAAAAAAGTGAAGCTTTCATCGGAGCATTTGAAGACAGACAGACAATGAACATTTATTGATGTCCCGATGGACCAGCCGGCGGAGACCCGTTGGGGCCCCCGGCTCGCCGCTGGCTGCTCCCATGTCAGTTTTTTTTTTCTCTTGATTTTCGCACGATTTTAATTATCTGTGTTGACTCGGATTTTCTGGACAGACTAGCTAAACCTGGTGCCCGGCCGTACTTTTTTTTTTTTAGGATTGTTCGAATATCATAATTTTCGAATCAAATCGTTGACGAACAATGGGAAAAACTGCCTTCGAATATCAAATTTAAGGTCGAATATTTCAAATTTCTAAACAATGTTAAGGTTGTATGGAGTACGTGTGGCTACAAAAGGCTCGTTTACATTCTGTGATGCACCTAATGCAGTAACAATCGGTTGTCAGGTCAATGGAGAAGGTTGTAAACCAGAAACAAATGAAAAGTTGTCGTATCTGGTGAACTATCACTGCAACAGTAATGGAATAAAGGAACAGCGCGTTATCAGACGCACGTAGTAGATTGTAGTGTTCATTAACAGGGCTAACTGCAATACTGTAGCACCGCCCACTGTTTTAGGGGACTGCAAATGTGGTCATATTAGCCAAATGATTTCTTTACCTGAATCGAGACAAGAAATTCGTAGGCTGCGTGAGGCGACGCATTCTTACTTAACTATATACTGCAAACTATTTCGCGGAAGATGTTCGCTCTAGGACTGGTTTCGTCTAGGCAACAGCCGCAGTTCCCCTGAAATTATTCGGAAGTCTCTCCAGTCAACGATAGCAGCAACTGTTGTTGTTCGCTATAATATTCGAAGAGAACGAGTATTCGACAACTTCGAGTAGTCGACCCTCGAATCGGATATACGAATCGAATTGCTAAGACTATTGAATTCGTATTCGAAATTTCTAGTAATCGCGCACCTCTCTCTCTCTCTCTCTCTTTCTCCTTCTGCATGCGTATATTCTCACACAGTACTGGTCTTTACCGTACAACTGCTCGTATTGCCGTGCCAGTTTAGCGCATCCGGGAACGGCGTGTATTTTTGTCTTTCCTCGCATGTTTTCCATGCTTCTTCGCTCTGCCGCGCGTTTCTTGCGCGCTCCCCTCTTTTGTCCCCCGCTGCTGGCGCGTCTCGTATCTGGGCATCATTATCCGACCTCCCGAGTAGTGGTCCACGCGAGACGGACTGCTTGCAGATACTCCGATCTGAGCGGCGGCGGCCAGAGAGCCCCGGCGAGCGGCCCTCGAGTTAGACGATCGATCTCTCGCCGCCGGTGTCTCGTTGCTCCCGACGGCTATCGAGACGAACGTCGTCGGAGACGTCGGCGCGTGTCCCCATGGCTACAGACGGCGGCCAGCTGTTTGCGCGCTGATGGATAATCTTGGCAGGCCTCGCTGACCTCGTCGCATCGCCACGCTGCGTGTTCGGACCTGCAGTGGAGGAACTCGTCGTGCGGCTTCGGACCGTCGCTTGAACGGTCTTTCCGTCCGGCCTTATTCGTCTTGCTCTACCCGCGCGCGGTGCGTGTCCGGCTTTTACGGGTGTCGCCGGCGGCCCTGCGTGCGAATGCGGCCGGCTCGCTTGATCGCTTTTTCATCGCCCCGATCGTTCGTGCGGGTGCTGTTTGCGACGACCGTCGCCGAGGGAGAAAAACGACACGTCGTTCGGGGGACCCAGGCACGCGCCCTCTGCTGTTCCCCTCCGCTATCCTTTTTGCCCCCTCTGGTCCGCTGTATGGAAGCTCTGTTGCGGTCTTGGCTCCATTGTTCCGGAAATGCGACCGAGCCCGTCCTAGGCCATCGGACCTTATAGTGTTTAAGGCTCTCGGCTCTCTGGTTATCGTGGGTTATTGTGAGAGGTTGCGGGCGGTTCGCTGCGCTTGTTTTATAGGATCGTGGTTTCCGCAGTGTCCGCGGTGCAATAAAGCGTTCCCAGAGCGTGCAAGGCGCGTCAGGTTCGTGTTACTGTGATTACCGGTGTACACCTACGGCCGACAGTCCGGAGCCAGACGTGTTGCATCTGGAGTTAAATACGTTCGGTACCCGCGTGTATCCTTAGGTCAACTGTCTCGCGCCGCTAGAGACCGCGCGGAACGTGTGATCCATAAAGTCCCTACATAAGAAAAGTACCGCCATCCTTTGATCAACGCCGCTTCGCTCTCTCCTGTATCTCCGATTGGACGATGATAGCGCGCGCTTTGACTTCTTTATATTTTGTGTTTTTCCACTTCAGAGCCATGTTGAAAGTACCTCTGCGCAGCCGCAGTCTCCGGCGGCAGCGGCGGCGCGCGCCCGGCCTGAAAGTTTCAACGTGGACTTTCTAGGGCCGCCACCGTCGATTTGCTTTCGCAAGCAAAAAAATAAAGAAAAAAGCACGCGCTTTAGGAGAGGGCGACGGAGGAAAGAGTAGATGGCGGTACTTTTCTTACATAGAGACTTTAGTGATCCACGCGGAGTTGCGTATCAACACGCATTTGAAGTGGCGAAAGATTACCTTTGTTGTGAGCCGCATGAGCGCTAGATTGATATGTTGCTGGATATGTTGTGCTTGGCTGAATCTGTGTGAATTTGATCTGCGGAGCACAAACGGTGTTTTTAGACATTAGAGGGTTTTAAATGTGGGATGTACGCGGTTTCGTGCCCAACAGCCTAAAGTCTGCTTGGGTTATGCTGGGACACAAGCGGCTTGCGTACGCAAGCGAAATCAATGCCTTTTGTGTCCACTAAGCTGTACGGAGGTCATCAATCGCCCTGGCCCTTAGAGATTGTTTTAGTCGAAATAGTGTTTTTATCCTCTTCCTTGCATTACTGATGGCTGATTATTATGTTTTCATTTTGAGAACGAACATCGATATGTGGCCCTTTTTGTTTGCAATGTTGGCCAAAGCTTCTTCTGAGGCGATTGTGGTTGTATGATTATGGTAGTTCGTTTTCCGCGTAGAAAAAAACGATTTCGCCTGCACGTCACCGTACGCGTCGGGATAAACAATTGAGTGGCGATTTAGCGGTAAGTGCGAAGGAAATGGGTCAGCATTACGACGCACCTCTTTGAGGTGCCGGATTCATGACTGAAACCGCGTTCGCCACATCGCAAAGTGCTGCTCAGGCGTTCATTTGACACACGTCCTGCATCTTCGAGGAGCGAAGTGCAACTAACGGCGGTCCGGAGCAGACCACCATCAGTTGCACCATATATATATATATATATATATATATATATATATATATATATATATATATATATATATATATATGCACTCACACACACCAACCTTTTTTCAGCTTTAACACTTTTAAAAGATACCGCATTAACAACGCTGTTGTATACCCTTCGTGCTTGCTTCCCCGCATATTGACGGTCCTTGCGGCGGTGCACGCTTCGCAGGGGACGTAGTTCGCTGCGAGTGGTTCTGGGTAGGATATATTGCGCTGGGATTTTTGGTACTGCCGCTGGGGGGGGGGGGGGGGGGACTTCATGGTTGCGTTAGCTTCGTGGTTGCGTCACATTGCATTGTTGTTCATTCGTCGAAATTTTTTTAGACAAATGTTTAGTTCATTACCATTCGCTTTAGGAAGCAAATTTGGCCTGTCGCAAAGCCCGTTCATTACGTTTAGGGCTCAAAACGCTAAGTTTCGGAGTGTGTGTGTGGTTCGTCGCTTTGTCATGTAGTCCTGTTCGCTCTCGTGATATTTTAAATATTTCATAGGGATTCAGGCCTTCTCCGAGATTAGCTTTATACGTGCATGATTTGGCGGTACTAATATGCTGAAAGTTCGTCAACGTTACTTCCCGCTTACCGTGATGATATAACAGTTATGTAATGGTTACTAACCGATCTGCAACGCTGCTTATGGCTGCGCTAGCTGCTCTTAACATTGTAGTTTTATTCAAAGTAGGCGTGCAAACGCATTAGCTTTGTCTAAGGCTACATAGCCCGAGCTGGCATACTTGTGTCCTGTTTTTCCTATAGGCTCGTTATGCAAAACAAGCAGCTCTGAGGGTAGCTAAGAACGGGTATTAGTCCTCGTTCGCGGCTGCTCGCGTTTTGTGTGAGTTTAATTTTGAAAAAAAAAAATCGATATTGCTGTTAGAGCTCTGCTTCTTTGGCTTCCTTTTATTTATTTATTTATTTATTTATTTATTTATTTATTTGTTATGTCTCCTTTTCTCAGACTGTAACCCGGTTCAGCGCCTCTGGTGCTCCTCGTTTCAGTGGAATTCTTCCCGCGCTTCTTGAATCGCGCCTGCTTGTGGCGTCCACTCGACCGAAGCAAGCTTCGCCGGCGCGCCTGCTTAGGCACCGCGGTCGTCAAAGTGAGTCGCCGGCTTGCGGCCGGCGCTGGCCGCGGCTTTCGAAGGGTCCCGAATTCTGACGCCACGCGTCCCTCAAGTGACGTCGGCTACAGGGAACGCCAGCTTATGCAAGCGCCAGCGGAGACCTATCAACGTTGCAAGTCGGCCAGCCGTTGAGATATGGCGCGTCGTCGGTGCGAAAGAAAAAAGGAGCAGCTCCAGGGCCAGCGTGTGCGCTGAGGTGAACGGGGGGTCGCTCAGCGATGATGTGGGGCTGGCGCAGGGGTCGTTCGTCAGTGCTGTAGCGTTGAGCCGCAGTCAGCCGTTGGTGCTCGCGACCGTAAAAATGGAAGGCACCCCTCTGCGTATTTATTAGCCCGTAAGCCGTTCGAATTGAAACGCACCCGCTATCGGGAGCGCGTTTATTCGCTCGCAGAACGTGACGCGATTGGTGGATGCCCCGAGGACGCCCGTTTTGCTTCGAGAACGGGTGCCGACGCTCGGATCGTTCTGCCTGCTCGTGCCTGTTTACTGTCGCAGACTGTACGCAAACTGTCGCCGGCGGTTCCTCCCCCGAAGCGGGCTTCCTTATGGCCTTCTAGTGGCTGTGTGAATTTTTTTCCTTCAGCTTGACTTCGAGCACGGCTTTCTAGCAGGGTTTCCTTTTTTTCCCTCTCTCTCATTGTTGAAATATTCGGCCCTTCTTGCCCTGAGGGGACGCATTTCCTAAAATGCGTGTATGCCGGCAGTTTGTTTGCGCAAGCGTCGGCGTTCAGGTTTTCCTCATCTTGCCGATTTGTGTGCTTTCCTGCAGTTTTGTCCACATGTATCCGGAAGTAAGTACGCGCACGCTGTTGCCGCCCCTTCACCCCCGCTGCCCCCCTTTGTGTGTGTGGAAAAATTATAGGCAGTACCGAAAAATTAAAGCAGAGCGCGTGCGTCTCCTACAACAATCTTTTAAACAAGTATGTCTTGGTCGAAGAGAAAAGAAGATTTGAGGCATCCTTGTAGTGCCAGGGTGCAATGCAATACTCGCGTTTTATATACTCGCCTTAGCGGCCCTTTGCTGCATCTCGAACATTGCAGTCCTCAGTAATCTACGTTTTCTCGACTGCGCGAATAGTACGGATAAAAAAAAAACTGCTAAAAATAAACTGTTCGGAAGGCGAAAAATTATCCAAAAGAGTGTGCACAAATGCGAGCTTCTGCCATGTGAATTCATGGCATTGTTAACATTGACTGTTACGATACGACACAGTCTTAAATAATTTCTCTTTCCCTGGGAATCTGTGTATTCGTTCTGGTCTAGGAGGAAGGCACACAAAAGAGAGGAAAACACGCTTCCAAGCGTATTGCGGCTTTTGTTACCAACGTACCATTCAGTGCCGGCTGCCATTTCAAAAGATTGCGTGCTTTGAGTGTCGGCTTCTTCGTCGCGATGCTTTTCTTAAGAGTGTTTGAGACTATGCGCTCTTATGGAGGAGCGTACTCTTCTCGCCACTTTTTCCTCTTAGTCGTGGAGCTGTACGCTCCACTGCACGTGCTTCGTGTTCCCTTCATTGCTCCATCCCGGGCCATTGCGCTACCCTCTGAGGGTGCAGTGACGGCGCACTGTTCGTGTAATAACGTTATTGCACAATGTCCCCTCCAATGGAGAACTTAGTAGCAGCCGGGCCGTGGGGGGTTCCAGTGTGCCGTCAATTCCGAGGAAGCGTGCAGCTTCGCCTGTAATATAACCTCAGAGAAATGGTGGCGTCATATCAGTGCGTGGTGTTCTCTTGCTTTACCGTATAACGCATAAGCGATGCGCCCTGATAGTGCAACCACGGTTGCCTCGAGGCTGCATGTGGCTGCTTTAGACGCGCGCGTTCGCGTGTGTTTTCGCGTTCTCGAATCTACCTTGATCTATACACACAAAAGGAACGCTTTCTTAAGGTAATGGATTCTACGCTTTTGGGTTCCACACAAGTCCCGCACAAACGCCTTAAATGAACAAAACACTCACTCACTCACTCACTCACTCACTCACTCACTCACTCACTCACTCACTCACTCACTCACTCACTCACTCACTCACTCACTCACTCGCGCACTCGCACACTCACTCGCGCACTCGCACACTCACTCGCGCACTCACTCGCACACTCACTCGCACACTCACTCGCGCACTCGCACACTCACTCGCACACTCACTCGCGCACTCGCACACTCACTCGCGCACTCGCACACTCTTTTCCCTGAAATCGTTCCTCCGGGGCCAGCGTGATTTCTACACTGCACTTCTATATAGTATATCGTGACGTTGCCTAGAAACTGAGCACTGCTTGTTTGAAACAAAGGTTTACTCATTCCTTCATATTATGGGCGGCGGAGTAAGGGTAAGGAATTGCTCGCAAAGGTAAATCTAGTCTCTGGCTGCTGCTTTAAAAATGTCTGTGTTATGCCTCTCTGTTTCAGGAACGTTCCAAGAGGTGCTTTTTTTTTTTTTTTTTTTTTTTTCTTCCCGTTATATGCGTTCTTCCTGAGCAACCAGTACACATGATATTGTGTGTACCGTATTGCTAATTCGGAGTGGATGTGAAGTTTTCCTGTCAACAATCTTCCGGATTTTCGCAGAACTCATTTTGTTTAATGGTATTGCTGGCTTTCGCGTTATCGAGTCATTCCATAGTCGTTCGAGCTCGCCTATCATCTTACCGTCTTTGCTTGCTCATTGATATGCCACTCTCCCGGAGAAGCGATTGTGCTGTTTCGATCTCCGGGTAAGGATGTGCCGTTTACTCTTTACGGCAAGATTGGCTTTTGTCCTGCTACATCGGGTGTATTCCGGCTTGGACGTAATATCGTGAGCAATATTAGCTCGAACACGGGAGCGCGTGGAAAATAGCCTCAAAACCTAGATAGCGTCATACGTGGATGGCGCTGCCGAAACCGGAGGGGAAAGGAGGGGCGCTCTTCCGCTAACTGTTGGCACTCCCGCTTCGCTAGCGTACAAAAAAAAAAAAAAAAAAAAAAAAAAAATGGCGTATCCGAACGCTCAGCCAACACCGCCTAGATTTAATACAAGCATGACCTGTGCATTATGGCAGTCTACGTCACAGCCGATATCTCAGCAGCTGCATAGCCTGATGGGTCATTTGATGTAGCTGTGCGCGTTGATGTGAATTGATATCACCGCTAGCGGCCAGTGACATGCTACAAGCTACCGCTTTGCAGCAATGATATCGAGGCGGGAGTGTGAACAGCCGGCGGAAGCGCGGCGCCCTTTCCAATTTGTTTCCAAAAGCGGCTGCTGCAAATCAGCCGATGTAGGGTTCGAGGCTATTTTCCACGCGCTCGCGTGTTCGAGCTCATATTGCTCACGATAGTACGTGCATACGGCAATATATAGATAGTGTTTCAGTGAACACTTTCAAAAAAAAATTTTAAAGGTTGCCTGTGGCACATAGCACAATTCTAGTTCATGAGCTGGTCTACTCGGAAGTGGCGGACATTACTTACACAAAAATTGAAATGAATAATGGAATAATGAACAAAAATTCACTAATTAAATTTTAACTAATTACTTTATGGCCCATATTGCAATTTACAAAATCTAGCCTTGGAGTTTGCAAGGCGGATCCACTTGGAACGAATTCTCAGGGTGACACCAGTTTCGAGATATTAATTCCCGAACTTTGCGGAGAAATGCATTGGCTTTCCAGTTACTTTCTTAACAAAACGCCGCTTTATGCATTGAAGCGTATATAATTTTTGCGTTTAAATATTAGGGTGTGTTTCTCAGTGTGCTTATCTATAAATATGGGTGTAGTTTAATTCCTCCCTAACGTTTGTTTAACACTTGTGGGTATTACGACTCAACTGATATGAAATGTATCGAACGTAGTGGCTGGAGGACCAATGCGTATTCGATTTCTACTTCGGGCTGCTGTTTTGTTTCGCATCCGCCGAATTCAGCGGGTGATACTGTGATCGGTTTTTCATAAACGACAAAATAGGGGGCATGCGGGAGTAGGCGCAAGTCTAGTCTCTGTTCGCGCTAGTGAAACCAGGCCTCGGGTCCGTAATCCACCGGTTGGCTCGAGCATCGTTCAGCGGCGCGCGTGCAATTATCAAAGTACCGTGTCAACCTGGCGCGCGGCGGCTATGTGCATGCCGCGGGCGCGTTCTCGCAGGGCTCTCTCTCTCTCTCTCTCTCTCTCTCTCTCTCTCTCTCTCTCTCTCTTTTTTTTTTTTTTTTTTGCGCGTAATCCGTTTGGCGGAACGTTGTATTTCTTCTGATGCCGGTCCTGCGGTTGCTTCGTCTCTCTTTGGACTTTTGACGGCGCGCACTAACGTGGGATGTAGCAAAAAGGGAAACAGAACCGCATGAGGGGATGAAGAGCTCGTCCTTGTATCTTTTCGCAGCCAGCTCCTCCTTTCCACCCCCCCCCCCCTTTTTTTTTTTTCTTCGCTGCTACAATTTTTGCTTGCCTTCATGGAACGGCAGCGATTGAAAGGATGTTTGCGGCGTTTTCCGCTTGAGGCATCCGGCATTGTGCGTTACGCTTCCCCTCTTGGCGTTCAATCGGGTCTTCAATGCTGTGAGTGGAAATGGAAAGGGAGGCCTGCAGGGGGGCAGCTGCCTCATTGGGTTCTTCGTTTTGGTTTTGCTTGCCCACACGGGCGAGTCAGTCGCCCGTTGCCGTTTTATTTTGGCCCGGCAAACGGCGAATACAGCGTAGCGTCCTCCTTTGACGTCACCGGCTGGTTGCCTGATGAGTTCCGAAACATATATATATATATATATATATATATATATATATATATATATATACACTGATTCTTTCTGGACGTCTATCGTTTCATCGCGTAAGATAGTATACTTAAAATTCTGTCTGTGGAGGGTAGCGACCTTCGGCAAAGGAAATTGGATGCCGTTGTTCTTTGAGAAAAATTTATGGCGAGAATGCGCGCAGTCTGAATTCTTGCTCACTTTCACCCACACGAGAGTACATCCACTGTGAATGGCTTTTTTTGACGGTTTGGGTTTGTTTGTTTAAAAAACTGGTTCTTGTAATATCTCGTTGCCTAGAGTTTGCAGTGCATAGTTTCGTTTTTACTCCTAATTGGTGTAACTGCCACTTTCTTCTTTCGTGTAGCGGCTTTCTTTTTCTTGTTTCGAGGCATGTTTAAATGACGTGCCAAATTTACGTATTCGGCACTGCAACTTTTGGCAATCCTCTCTATGTACGCGTTTCCATAACCAATCCCTTATAGTCATAAAATTTATGTACAGCTCACCAGTATGGCCTCTCCTATTGAGCTGAAGTTGTTTTTGACGTTTGACATCAATGATCCAAGAAGACACGGGCATACTATACACATGCACTGAGTACCGCGCTAGGTAGAGTTATTCCCATTTCGCTTCCGGCCGTTTATATTTTATGCGCGTTTGTCTTATCTGTGGGTCATACTCGTCTTCGTGCATTGCCTTCTGCGATAAAGTCAGGTTTTCTCTGTTGTCTCAGTGCGTGTTTTATATGAAGTATGTATTTCATTCATCTTTGCGCCGTTTCATCTCGCAACGCATCCCGGTCTCGTGTACGTGTTCTGAACTTAGTGCAATGTGTTGTGCAACTTGTCCTCGCCTTTTGTATCTGTATGTTCCAGTGTGTGGAGGACTATATTCGGAATCGGGTAACTCCGTTCTCGATTTTCCGAACCTGTGACGTTTCTTCTTAGTTTATATTAATATTATTGTTTTGAAGCTTAGGGGTAGCCGTCAGTATTGTAGGGTGACTGAATCTCTATCTTCATTTCAAAAAAGAAAAATCAACCAATCTAGCTTCTTGTCGGGAGTGGTGACCTCTTCGCGCGCTTTCAATCACTGTCCTGAACCACCGTGGTTTCCTCGCAGTTTATGAAGACGCCAACAGGCGTGGGAAGTGTTGCCCCGAGAGGTCGTGCTCCCGTTGAATTGGCAACAGTTTAGTTTATGCTTCGTATTTTTTCTGCCATGTTTGGTGGCCGTTCTTACGACTGCGCCCGAATTCCCGTCGCACTTGGCTCGAACAGTCTAGCTCGCCGCCTGTAGCGATGTGCCTCGTTCGCTTCTAGCTTCCTGTCTTCGGCAGTGAGAAACTTATTTCGAACGAGGCGATCACACCTAATCGCGAGTGAAGTCTTCGTTCTGTGCGAGATAAGCGTAACTGCTTTTATTTTTTCTTCGTTTTCTTTCAGCTTTTGTATTTCTACTCAGTCGACGCCAAGCCATGGAAATATTGATGACGCCGAAAATTCCCCCTCGCCGTTGTGTGCGTCCGCCGTTTTCTCGCATCCCTTGGTGATTTATAGCTGTCCAGGCTTCGCCCGCTCCTATGCTTTTCCTTTCGTGTTCTTCTGGCGTGTGCATTTGGATAGTAAACAGCGGCTTCGCCTGTTGCAGATATTCTTGCCGATGTATGAACGGTTTGTGCTTGCCTCGGCCTTGGCGCACCCAACTGTCTGGCTTTTTAATATTGCGCCGTATAGGAAAAAGAGAGAACTCTGGCTCCTCAGCCGCCTCGTTATGAACGCATTCATCATCCGCTCAAATGGATGTTGTCTGTAAAATGCTGCGCCGCTTGCTTATCTTTTCTTCACTCACTCCGCCGTCCTTTTGTGTTGGGTGTGGGTGTTGTCCGAGCTTGGCACTCTATTTTTCACTGCCACAGTATGCAGGTTACTTTTTTTTTTTTTTTCTTGCGTGCATTACACGTGTGTTTTGCTTGCTGTCTGGGTCGTGAACTCTTTACCAGGACGCGGGTTTAGCATGCGGGAGCAACGGAAAGCGCTGAGCGATTGTAGATGGTTGCGACATTTTTCTTTATTTCGCGCGACCTGCAGTGCCCCGTCTGTGTTTTTTTTTTTTTTTTTTTCGTCGTTCTGTTCGTGTGGTGAACAGGGCTTTGGCTAAACCTTCCGTTGATAGCCCGCTCAGCTATGTGTGTGACCAAGCTGCTTGGGGCCTCTCGGCCACTGTGGGGCTAAAGTTCGCTATGAAAGCGCACCTTCCTCCTAGGGTGGGTGGCGCCCTTAGTTGAGGACCCCATTGGCTCCCGCCACTCCGCGCGCCCGCTGAATCAGCTGTCGTTTGCTGCAGAAACGTTAGCGGGCTTTCATTGGTGTAAACGACGTGACGAGGTCAAAGCGCTGAACACATCCAAATGCAATTTTAAGTTGTCGGACAAGTGGTAGCGTGTGCGTGGTTTTATTTGGTCTTAAATTAGTGTTTTTTTACTGGCACTTGAACATAGGATATTCCGCAGATTAAGAGAAGTGCTCACCACGTGTTCATATTCGTGGCTTGCAGCCAGCTCTCGATTACATCGAAATCGAATAGTCATATGAACTCTTCATAATATTTTACAACTAGCTTTCTTTTTTTTTTTTTTTCGCGGCGAACTTTTGATTTTAATACGTTATCGGGTAGCCGATGGTGGACTCTCCTTACTGTTATAGCTACTTCGTCGAAAAGTGAGTGCTCTGGCCATCAGCGTTTGCAACATTTATCACGTCTGCATGATTTACGTGGCGTTTGTAAACATTTATCCCATCTGCGTGGTTCACGCGGTCGCATTTACGGTGAAGCCAGTGATATCCGCCCGTCAGATCGTAAGGGAGTGCTCAATAGAACGCCCTTGCTCGCTATAGGCAGCAACCGCACCAGAGTGTTTTTGTTCTCCCAAGCTTTTCGGTCTATCGACTCGCTGAGGGTCTTGTAGTATGTCTGACGAACGACATGCGTATTGCTCCTTCGCGTGTTGCTTTCTCCAACTTTGTGCCGCGTACTTGGCTATAATGTATAGTGACTGGGCCCCAGAGTCTGTGCTCTGATTTATGGTGAGCGCATCCTGTGCGGCCTCATCCGTGCCTTCGTTCTACACCGCAGAGCGGCCCTCTATAGTCATCTGCTGACGCGCTTCTCTGTGGGGATTATTCGTGCGATGGAAACGCCAGATGATCCCGTATACTTACACCTCTGCTCATCAAGACGTGGTTTACCTCGGTTTAGCTCACGTGGTGCTCCAGGGTTAGCGCGACCTCGTTGGCCCTTGCGGTGGACACGCTGTAGAAGCGTGGCACGTGCAGCTTCGTCCCACGCGTTCCTTGCTGTCCTTGGGGCGGTCGGCGTTTCCGGAAGTCTTGTGGTGCAGCGCGCATTCTGCCCTTTGGGAGATTCCCTGCGAGGCCGCCAATCAGGCGCGCCCCGTGTTTCCTTTTCCTTACGTGAGGCCAGCGGACTTGTTTGCGGCGCCTCCTCCACACATGCATGCTCTCGGGCTCGTACCAAGGAGGAAGAGGAGGTGGCTGTAATCTCTTTAGTAGACACGTTGCCGCCTCGCTGCTCTGCGCTATGTTGCTGCGCGTGCGGAATGCCGTTTCCTTGCCCGTTCGCCTTTTTTTTTTTTTTTTTTTCCTCTTGTAGTACGCGCGCTTTTACTTCGTCGAGAGTCGCTGTAGCGTAACGCTATTTTCTTCCCGTCTATTTTTAATGCGATACGGCTCTTCTTCATGCTTGTTCGAGCCGCGCCGTCTCTGGCGCGCGCGCGAATTCGTGTGGGAGCGGTAACAAAGTTGGGAACGCAGTCGCGCGCGCGCTCTTCGCTCTCCTTATGCATTTTCGATTGACCGGCAGAGCAGCAGCGCGACTGCAGCTCGCGGCGCGGCGGCATTCGCTGTCGGGTCACTGCCTCGCTCGTATGGCTGCCGCCTCTTGCCGGCGCTTCTCGTACTTCCTTTGTGCCGCGATTTAGTCTTTTGTGGCTTATTCCGCTCCTCATCTCAATCTGAATAATGGTTCTGTGCGATTGAATGCGACCGTGTCTCTCGATTCGGCAACCGTCGCGCTCTTACGGGGGGCCGCTCTTCTTTCTTTCCTTTTTTTTATGGTTTTTTAAAAATTGTCCTCATTCGCGTGTCGTCGTGGCAGTTACACGTGAACTAAGAGCCGATTTGCATGGCGACAACGCAACCTACTTTCTCATCGGCGACTTGGGGAACCTTCGCGCCGGCGGATTTGAAGACGCCGCGACTTCCTTTGTCTTTGCGTAATTTTCCGCCGTCGGTCGTTTCGCTCTGCTGGGATCAGCAGTTCGCGGTAGGAGCGACGATTCTGCTCGGAATATAGAGAAACGATCTTCAAATGAAGGCGCGAGGTGGGGCCTGAGGAGGGGGGGGGGGGGGGGATGGGGAGGAAGGGTCATATAGGATGGAGTAGGATTAGATTTCCTCACTCGCCGTAAATGAATCAAAATGAATATACTTTTGAGTGAAAAAGAAGTATACTTTTGCTATCGCTTGGAGCTAGCTCGAAGCTCTTCCCAACGCAGGGTCACAAAAACGCCGTGGAGCCAGGCCGTCCTCGCGCATGTTACGTTTCAGCTATGCCGCCCGCGACAAAAGCAGGATGCAGGGACACAGCAGTTGAGCCTCTCGATTCGCAGCACGATCGGCAGCAATGGGCGCCCAGCTTTTAAAAATTCGTTTTTCGCTCGACAAACGCAGGCGTCGGTCGCGCTGTTTTGTAGGCTAGTGCAAAAGGAGGGGAGCTTCAAAAGGCAGGAAAAGACGTTAAAAAAAAAAAAAGAACGCATACGATTTTTATTGACCTCCACTAAGCTAGAAAAATGGCTCAAAAGAGGTGACGACACTGCGTCTTATCGCGTGCTCATGCCGAAAGAAACTTCTTTCTTTTTGGTAGTTCTCTCGCTTTTTGTATGTTTCTAAACACCGTGAAGATTTCGAGCGCCTGGTATATACGGAGCATGTGACCGCAGCGGTACTGATTTTGGGCTTTTTATTTTCACGTTCTTTCCAGTATCGCAGTTCTCTACGCCGGAATAGCAGAGACTTAAAAAAAATGCCGACGTTGGCTTGTGAGGACAGTGCAGTGTCTGCGCTCGTGGATGACCCTTTTGCGGGCGTTACGAAACTTTCCGGGCCGAGAAATCTGGAGTCATTTATATAGTTCTCCCGACGTTGTTCTGCGTCGGACCTCGATGCGCCCTTTAATGCGCATTTCTGGCGTCGTGTGCATCGTGCGGCGTGAGACCTTTCTGGTTGCGCTTATACGGAGAAACCCTAAACAGATATATTCCATTATATAGAATTGCAGATCACACTGCTATACGGTTACAAATAGGTCCGCCTTACCACGAGCTGTGGCGTGGGAAAACCAGAAGAGACCGAAAAAACGATTGGCCCTGGCGACGCCGCATCGAAATTCGCGGGCTCGCTCTTCGCGACGCTGTGGATATGGAGGTTCGTCTTGACGGGGCCAATGAAATGTTTCTGGAGAAAGTAGGATTGCGGCTTATTCAGTAGTACTTAAAAAAAAAAAAAAGTGAACATGGTAATTTCTGAGAACTTTTGTGACAACGCATCTATATGTCATCCGCGCACTCTTTTGTGACTACGCAGTTGGACGAGCGAAGTTGGCTTGCCTTCCTTTTCTCCGCGTGTAATCAACTATTTTCGAGCAAAAATTATGCAGATATAACCTTTTTTTTTTAGGTAACGCCAGGTTCAATTTAATTTGGGGTCCTCATTTGGTCCCATTTCAACGTTTGACTTCTGAAGCACCACGACTTTGGCGACGGTTTTCGTCAGCGTATTCGTGAGCGTGGTTTTTACAACAGTTTAGCTTTACCGCAGTAGTTTATTCCGCCGGTGTGCGCCCTTCTTTCGGCTAGGTATGTGCAGGAATAATGGACCAGGGAGCGCTAATTAGCTTGCGATAATGTGTGTGAAAAATCTGCATAATTCACGGCTTGCTAATTTGTTCATTTTGTCTTAACGAAATTGTGCTCGCTGAGATAAGATTTCGAACTACTACGCCAATTGGTCACGTCACTGGAAGTCGGAAGAGCCGCTTGCGCTCAGCGCTGCCGTAACGGCGTGGCATCCATGCCAGTTGCAGCAGCCGCAGCAGCGGTTCTCTGCTGTACAGTGGCTGGCGGTGGAAGGGTTATACTAAGCGCGAGTTCCTTATCCCACGCTTTGCCACATTCTGGCGCCGCGCTTTACGCTGGGCGGTGCTCGCTTTATCTCGTCACCATGCAACGACCTGCTTTATGAGACGGTGTGTAAAGTTAACGCTCCGGTTGGGGGCTACTGTCGGTTCGTTTGTATTCGGCATCTCTTGGTTGTGTCTCAGAAGTGTATAGCTTCAGTTTCCGTCGCGATTATAATCTGTGTATGTCTCAGAATATGTAGCATAATCGAAGATGAATCGTAATAATACCTTGTGGGGATGCATCGGTCGAGCATTATAAACCGCGGCAGTCAGGGTGACTCTTCGCCGAGAGCAGTCGCAGAGTCGACACAAATCTCCCCCTAGATATTTCTTTCCTCTTGCAATTTTTGCGCTTAGAAACAGGGATCGCAGAAACCGTGGCCAGGGCGACCCGCGGATCGTTTCCTTTTAGCGCGAAATTAGTCGGCTACTTGAAGTGGATTTGCTCTGACGTTTCCCGTAACGCGCTTCTCGTTACTTCTGCGCGGGCGCAATATTGTGCGAAGTTCTGTTCGCGTTGAGGTGGAAAAAAAAATGATGCCGATAGTCGTTTCAGCGTAATGCAATTTTGGGTACGCCCTACGCGTTGGAGCCGATCGATTTGTTTTTATCGCGCCGGCATTTGCCGTCTCACGCGCCGCTACATCGAGCATTTATTGCCGCCTCGAAAGAATTCTCTATCCGCGCACCTCCCGGCCCACGCAGAAGTTCGCAGTGAACTCGTCCGGCGAGAGAGAGAGCTGCCAAGTGCTGTTGGGAGCACAGAGCAGGTCTTTCTTTTCTCTCTGCTGTTAGGTGCAGCGGCAGTGTGCCGAGTGCGCATCGCGAGCACGAATCTTTCGTGGCCCGGTTATTCCGCGTGCCCGCCGTGCAGGCGATGAGCAGCAGCCGGCCGATGATGAAGTGGCGCGGCCCGCCGGACGACCCACGCGCCGGTGCGCGCTCACGGCGCGAGAGAGGTGGCGCCTGCGTGATCTCGCATATGACGAGCCGCTACACGCGAAAGAAGCATGGCCCGGAGGGGCTTGGTTCGGAGCAGCAGCAGCGCTGGCATGTCCGCGCATCCTTTGTGCTGCGCTTGTTCGCGCCGCGGCCCCCCTCGGGAGGGTGACGCGCCGACTCTCTGTTTGCCTATTTGCTGGCCGTGCCCGTATAATGCGAGCGCGCGCGCCCCTTAACGACTTCAGCGCGCGCAGAGCTCGGCAGTTCTTGCTAGGTTACCACGGCACCGAATCGAGGCGCTCTAGTTCTTGCTCATTAGCAGCGGTCACTGCGAGTGCAGCGGCTCGCGCAAAGCACGCGAACACGAAAGAGGCAGAGCGTGACGCACTGCTGTCAAGGCGTGTCAGCTTTCCCTTGTTGCGTCAAAAATACAAGCGTGCGCGGCAGCTTTCGCACTATAGTTACATCGCCTTTAGCGCAAGGTTCCCTTTCCAGGTCCCGTGGAACTGCGGCTTTACTCAGTATTGCGGGGAGCACATTTGGCTTACTCTCACTGCATTGGGTTTAAGCGTCGCGTCTTTTACTCGGTAGCAGCAGAGGAGGAGGTAAGGTGTTTCCATTTTTTTCACGGTCTGTCTATTGCTCGCGTGTTGCGAGGCGCCCTTTCAACCCAGCCGCAACCGTCCGCCAAACACGCTCGCCCGCGAAACGCGCATATTTTTCTCCGTTTTGCTACTCCGGCGGCAGACACAGTGTACGCAAATGATGGCGGCGTCCTTTGGCCTTCATCGCAGTGTCGTTTGATGGACGACGTCGGGAATCTGTGCATAAAGAAATCATTTGTCCTGGGACGCTTCCTCCCACTGAATTTCGTTCATGCACGGCTTGGGCCGCGTGCGGTGCTTTGGCTCCAGCACACATCGCCGAGCGGTGTTCGCCCGTGCCGAGAGCCCTTGTTTTCGTCGAGCCTGCAGCGGGTTGCGTTTCATGTCGTCGCGCTCCGTGCATGGTGCGCCGTGTAGGGCGATGTGGTTCAGGGAAGTGATATGCGGGCAGTGGGAAGAACGCATGCTTGCGAAACGGCAGAAATCGACGCTTGTGGGCCAGAGAGCGTGGTCGGGGTGGCAATGCTCGCGCTTTCGTGTTACAGGCTAGATGTGCACTTTGGCATTGAGCGAAAGGCGGCGCAATGCTGCGCGCGCTCGACGATTGCTGCTCCTAGAAACAGCGAGAGAGGCTCGTTGGGGGACCGGCCGGCGAAAAACCATTTCCGGAAGCTACTGAGGGAAGTGGCAGATCTTGTCTGCGTCCGGCCCGGGAGTGGACCTGCCTGTTCTGCTGGCTAGCTGTTTTGTCCCTTGAACTTCGCACCTGGCCCGTCTGGCGCTTTCTGCCAGCGGAGCGTGGCCGAACGCCTGATTTCATTGCTGGTCTACCAATTTCCGCTGCAGCTTCTCTTTATACTGTGCGGTCGTTGTTGAGCACACTGTCCTCCGCCACTTAGACTGGAAAGCCCGGCGCCGTGGGGGGGTTCTGTTCTTTTTTCTCCCTTCTTGGACCTACTGCACGAAGACCTGCGACCCTGGATGAGTGGCTGGCGGACTCCTCCCCACACATTATGAAAGCACTGCTCGTACACCTTAAACTTCTGGGCCTGTCTGAAGATTAGGCCTCGCTCTTTTTAGTGGATCCGGACTGGGGTCTATATTTAAGGTTCTCTCTCTCTCTCTCTCTCTCCCCCTTCTTGGTACTCTTTTGTTTACAGCTTTGGGAGCCGAGCGTTTGCGCTGCCCTCCTCGAGGTCTTCAGTGGCGAAGTCGCGTAGGGGCGTGCTATATTGTCGTGGGCTGTTGTATTACCGTCTAACGGCGTCGGGAGCACGCCCAACAAGGCAACAGCCGCTTGCTCGCGAGCCCTCGCCCCAGACGCGTGCAGCCTTGGTCGGAGTTTTGTCGCTGCCGCATTTCACGCTTCCGCATATCGCTTCCGCGGTCCGGCGAGCGGCGCACAATGGCGCCGCATTGCGTTCCCTATTTTTCAGTACCGTCGTCCCCCCCCCCCCCCCCCCCCCAAATCCCTTATCCCCCAGCCATAGACACACAGCCACCGCTACTCTTTTATTTTTTGTAAGTAACTTTCTTTCTCTGCTTCGGGTTCTGTTGGCAGCAGCAGCGGGTTCCACGTGAGGCCTCAGCTGCGTTCGCTCACTTGAGCTGACCCGGCGCATCCCGAAGGATAGCATTCGCGGCACTCGGCCGGGGAGGCGATAAGCCTGACTACGCCGTTAGAGCGATGCTTGTACTGCGTGTGTGTGTGTGTGTGTGTGTGTGTGTGTGTGTGTGTGTGTGTGTGTGTGTGTGTGTGTGTGTGTGTGTGTGTGTGTGTGTGTGTGTGTGTGTGTGTGTGTGTGTGTGTGTGTGTGTGTGTGTGGGCGGGCGCGCGCGCGCGCTTACGACCTTTGTATTCATGAAGTTTTTATTTCTTCGGACTTGGGGTGGGACGGTGAATAGCGTCGTCGTTTTTGTGGCGGGTTTTAATTTTGGCTATCTTGACTCGATTTCGTATGTGCACTGCTGTGCGGACTTCCCCCTTTGACCTGATCATGCATGCATCTGCGCATGCTTTTGTTTCGGTTCGGCTGCTGGATACTTGGAGAGGACCCCAATATCGGCAGCCTCACACTCCGGCTGATCACCGCATTGGGCCCTTCTTCCTTCTGCTTCTTCTGGCCATATATGTTCTTTATTCGCTTCCCATGTCAGTGCCTGATTACGTCTTTCTTCTGCGCCCCCCCCCCCCCTTCCTTTTTCTCTTAGAGTTTTTTTCCGCGTCAGCGACGAACTCCTTCCTCCCGAATTTCCGTAATGTCCATGTACTGAAGAAAACTGCGCTACAGCGTAGGGTCCACTTGGTCGATTGAAGCCGTGGTCGACTCTTTCTGTCGTTTTGTTACACGCGATTCCCTTGCGCACATTCGGGCCTTTCGCTTTGCTCTCCGTTTGTGGCTGAAATAAGCGCAAACGGCTTCGGGACTTTTCCCATGAATTAAGTTTCGCGGCACCATAGTGACGTCGTGTCCGCCGTCGTTGGTGTCACTGCGCGTATTGCTCTCGCGCTCGTAGTCGCTGGGCTGAACATAATCATTTCCTCGTTTCTGATGGCTGCTTTCGTTGGTCTGTCTGTGGGTCGTGTGTCTCTCTCTGTGCGTGCGTGCGTGCGTGCGTGCGTGCGTGCGTGCGTGCGTGCGTGCGTGCGTGCGTGCGTGCGTGCGTGCGTGCGTGCGTGCGTGCGTGCGTGCTCCAGGTTGGCGGGACACTGGCCTCGGTATTTACGATACAATGTGCGACGCCCGCAGTGGCTGGTATCAAGCTGAAGTTTCATTTTAAGAAAAACGACTGAATTACGTCGGTGCAAAGAGGGAACATTTCAAATGGTCGGTATTCTGTCGTCCCGGCACCTTTGTCTATAATAAAATGACCTACACGATCCGTGAAGACACGATCCCCAATCATGCACTCTGACCCGCTCGGATGCTTAGTCGATATGAATGCTTGATTTTGTGGCTGTTCTTCAGTATTTAGGCGCTCATCCAAGTTCGGAAGTTAAGTGTTGGTATACATTGTCTTCTCGTTACGCGTTTCTCTTGTGCTGTCGCAGCCGCTGAACATGTTCCATGGGAGATCGAATTCTTTTGAATAACTGCTTGTGTGCTAACAGTCTGGTTGTTGCTTTTTGACTTCGCAAACTTCATCTGCCATCTCCACATAACTATCTCTGCTCGTCTCTCCCTCTCTCTCCCTTGAAGTCTTTTTTTTTTTCGGCTTGACTGTTCAGTCACCGTAACTAGAAATTAGAACTTTGGATAGTTGTCAGCAGGCTTGCGCATTGTGCTGTGATTTCTGCTACGAACTGCGTTTGACTCTTATAATACAGAGGGGATCATTGTTCGCTTACACGGGCACCAGAGTTATGCAACAGCTGTACTTCCGAGGTCTCTACTCCCCCACCTCCTCTCCCTCTCTCTCCTCCTCCCCGTCGTGTGCATGCACTCATTTGTGATCAAACGCTGTGTGGGCTTATAGGCGTTGTGTCGCATTGCGAAAACAGGACGGTCATCCGTGGTCCGTGCAGGCGCTACTCGAAGACCCTCCCCATCGCCCGTCGGCCCACAAAGCTGTGAAGGCACTTTTGTCTTTCTTAAGGGCGACTGGCCTTCGTGAACGCCTTTCACTTGGTGAGGCCCCCCGCCCTTCTCTCTATCTCATCTTTCTATTCCCCCTTTTTCTCGTCCCCCAGTGTAGGGTAGCCAACTAGCAGCATTTCTTTTTAAGATCCCTGCCATCTCGTTTTCTTTCCTCCTCCTCTTTAACGTTCTGTTACTGTATAGTTGCAGAGTGCCATTGACAAATGACGTTTCTTTTCTCATGAACGCCACAACCGCTCCTTCTCACTTCCTCGGCAAGAGTGGGTCTGTGCACATGCTTCCTGCTCATTCTTGCCTTTCTCTCTCTCTCTCTCTCTCTCTCTCTCTCTCTGTCTCCTTTATTGTTCTGTTTTTTTTTTTTTTTTTTTTTCCAAGAAACGCTCGAATGTGTTTTCGCGAGTTCTCGGCGGGGGATGGTCGATAGGGGACGTAGTGTCGCTTTGACTCCGGAATCAAAGTTTACCCCCCATAGTTTCATTCAGAACGCTTGTTCGTTTATTTTTAGGTGCTGCGGTCTTTTTTCTCGCGCCCGTTTCTGCTTTCTTTTTAATTTCACTGCGAAAAAAAAGGAGAGAGATAAAGGAGTGACGAGGGGTGTAGAACTTCATTCGGCTATCACAGACTCTGTATACCTAAATAGGAACGGCACCTCTGTACGATTTCCAGACTGCAAACGGGTAGGCACGCCGGCGTCGCGATCATGCATGGTCATCTTTTCGTGGCTGTCGATGCGTGTGTCCCTCCCTCGCCCATACTTTCTCCCATTTTTCGCACGCGCCAAGGCGCTGTATCCCCCCTCCATAGTCCGGTCTGATGCCTGGTCGCGAAGGCCGCTTTTTGCGCGCCTTCGTCGGAATCTCCTTCAACAATCTCTCCGCTCGTGCCCCCCCTTTTCTCCGCGGACTCCACTGGCCGCCGGGTGCGCGCTCTTTCTTTGAGTTGGATCATTACGCAAATGCGATATTCATTCCTCGCTGAGTGTCTCCCTCATCACTTTCAGCCCTGTATTCATGACAGACCCCGGCGTGGGAGGAACGAAAAGACGTAACTGCATTCGCCGGCTTCCATATCCGAGTGCGGAAGAAATTGTCGAACGAGCTTGTTCTTTCCTAATGACGACGGCATAAGCTGCAAAAAGTGGGTGCACGAGATGCGACTTCGTGTTGGGTTGTTAAATTCGTATTAGCCATGTCTTCCGGAGTCTTGCTAGCACTGCGCAAAATTGTGCGCCCCTTAAGCGCCTAGCAGGTCTTTCTGAATTTTTATGCCACCTCCTTCGCCTTCATCTTTTTTTGCTCGTTCGCTTCCGCTTGAGCCAAAGATCGCGTAGACTGATCTGAATACAGTAGGATTCCGTTAAGCCGAACCGGAAGGCGGCGCGAAAAGTTGTTTGGCTTAACAGGATGATCCTATACAATTTATTCCTGGTTTTTCCGTGTGTGTCCTACCAGTAAGAAATTGTTTCAGAAACAATGGCAATTTCAACAGACTTGTGCGTAACGAATTGAAGGTAATTGCAATAAATTACTTTTTTGTATTTGTAATTGATCGATTGATTTTTTACTCGGCAAAGCTAGCTGTAATTCAGTTACGTTTTTCAGTAATCAAATTACATGTATAACCAGACCAGCTAAGTGCTGCTTTGGCTATTGACCAGACAATCTGTAACAGGCGACGCATTCTTGGCACATGAAATGGCTGGAACTACTGTAGAACGTCCGCGGAAGTGTCGCGTACGCAGTAGATGGTGGTGGTGGAGGCTTGTTGTAGCTACAGTCGGGTTTAACCGGGCGATCAAGGCGGTAATTGCTCCGCCTGGGCGTCTTTTATAATATTCGGCATCTGTCGGACAGTTCAGTGAGGCTTAGGAAATGTGAGAAGGCGTGAAGCTTCCTTGCGGGCTCAGATACTTCCGGAAACACAGGGTGTTGAAGACACGCATGTGGAAGGCCTTTCTTTTTGTAAGTAGAGCGACCTTTTCACCACGGTAGCTTGGGCACGACCACAGAGAGTGTTATATGTCTCCCATCGCATTGCACGAAGTACACAACTTAGAATCGGTACGTCCCACGTCTTGAATAGCCATGCAGGGGTCATTTCCTGCAGTGCCAATGTGAGAGGGGGTCCACTGAAACTTTAGATTGAAGCCTCTCTTGTTGAGGTATTTCACGAATGACAGTGACTTGCGTGGGAACTTGCTTAATTGTAAGCCGCGCACACAGTTGTAGCAACGCCCGCCTTCGACATCTTCTGCATCGAGTACATCTTCTGCATCAGTCTTTAGCTTTGGTAAGGTAGCAGCTATTTCCACACTCTCGACAACGGTTGATGAGAACACACGGTCCAGCCGGCCGGACTAGGCAGCTCTCAAAGAGGGTGTACAAAACGCAGCTGCGCAGCAGACTCGAGGACGTGCATGTTCAGACCGGCGAACTTGGGCGCTCAGTATTTGTTCCCTAATCTTATGCCCTACCGGATGTTGGCCGTCGCATTGAACTGGCGCTGCTGTATGTTCGTAGCGACGGCCACTTCAGACGTTGGTGTCTGGAAATCACATACAGACGATTTTCGTGAGATTTTCTTCGTCTTCAAGATCTTCGTGCGCTGAAGTGCGCAACCTCCTCCATTTCGGGGCGAATTTGCAGTCAGTGAAGGAGGCAATCATTCGACTTATATTTTTCGCGGTATCTTATCGGGTACTTTTCGGGATGCCGAACTTGCTGATTAGCATCAGACTTTGAAGTGTTCGCCGAACGTACTTGAGACAATATTTCGATGCTCTTTGAACGCTCGCTTGACTTGCGTGCGCACCCAGATGTGATTCGGTTCTGCTCTCCTCAGCCACTTCGAACTCACGTTCTTTCCCTTCCAAACTGTATCAGCCATAGCTGTCAGACCCGTTTTAAATTAGCAAGTTATGTGGCAGCTTTTTTTTTCTCTCTCTCTCTTTCTTTCCCCGATGTGTATCTAGTATATCGTCTATCGCTCCTGTAGAAGCCTTGTGTCGAGAACTTTTCTTAAACAGGGGAACAAAAAAAATTCAAAGAGCTTTCGGTCGTCAGTGCTTTTTCTTTGACTGTGTGGGGCCAGCACGATGAGTTTTCCGAATCACACGTTTGAATTTGCCGCAGTAGAGGCTCGCGCAGCGTAGGCAGTAACCGCCGACCATAGGGGCTAACCCAAATGCGCGACGAAAGTGGTTCTTGTTGCCCGATATAATTGCTCCTACAGAACACCAACAAAACGCTTCTGAAGCATGCGACATATGCGGAGGTTCGTATTAACAAAATTAGGCCTATCCGGAGACAACTAGTCTGCCGCGCGTTTTCCTGCATCGTGTTTCTCGCGGAGGGTGCCTATAGGTATTTCGTGAGTGATATGTCAGTGTGACTTCGCCGAAGACAGTAAATAACAGATAATAAGGATGTCATTCTTACGCTTTAGCCTTACGCTTTGAGTTTGCGATGTTGCGAAATCCCCGGCAGGCTTCTCGTCAGGACGAAGTGTACGCTCATGCAACAGCTGGCGCCTTGTGGGCCTCTCTGCAGTGCCGTGGCGCAGCCTTTCCACGCACGCGTCCATGGGCGCCTCTGCTGCTTGCGACTCATGAGAAAAGTGAGGCTGGCGGTGGGTGTACGTCGCACGTGGCGCCATGAAATCGTTTTGTCCCTTTTGAATCGTGCCGTCTCGTCTCATACGCCACGGTGTCAGATGCCTTCACGCGCTAAAGCATCGACCGCTTCCGTTCCGCGTCTGATTTTGCCTGCCGCATTTTCTCTTTTTTTCTTCGTTCACCGACTTGCGTCTTCCCCGTGGGAACGCGAGTGGCGCGGAGTTCTACCGCGAGCCTGCAGGCATGCTGAGGGCGCTGCTCGGAAGATGTGGTGCCTTCTCGTTTCACTCCGCTTCACTCCGGCCTTGGCGTGCTGTCGTGGCGTGGCCGAGCAGCCTAGTCGCGGCTCCGGCACGGCTCTCTGCAACCGAGAATGGGGAAAGCGCGCTGCTGCTGCCTCGTTGAGCGCGCGCTCCGGTGGCCGCTTCGTTGCTGCCTCTTTCCTTTTTTCTGCGCCGGGCGGAGGAGAGGTGCGCCAGGCTGCCTAATGTTGCTCGTGCGAAGACGAAAATGTAGAGGGGAAGAAAAAAAAAACAAAGTGAAACAACTTTTGGTTAGGGATGCGGGGAGAAAATCTTTTGTTCCGCCCGAAGAGGCTTACAAATGACAATCGGAGAAGTAGAGGAAGGGCCTGCCCGCCCGCGCGCCTGGAAGGTAAACCTCTGCGGGGAGTTGAGGAGCGAGAGGCGGAGGGTGTGGAACATTGGCGCTTTGGGGAAAGGGGCCAGACAATCCAATTTGGTATTCGGGGCCCTATCGAATGTGTTTCGAATTCGAAATGGATGGCCGGAACCGAATAAAAAAGGGGAAGCGAGCACTGTAAAGAGGTTGTGAGGGTGCTCCTAATGGCAAGCAAAGAAAAAATGCCAAGTGTATGCGCGTGTCGGTTCGAAGAGGAGGCGACGAGGCGAAAGAAAAGGAAGCCCTCGCTGTGTGGACGGCGCCGCTGCGTTTTCTCCCGAGCTGTCTGCTGGCGATGACTCTTGGAGGCTTGGGCCGCTTTTAAGGAGCTGCCGCTGGTGGTCGGATCTCCTCTAGGCTGTGCGGATGCTCGGCCCTAGCAAATGGACGGCCGCGATGAGCGCTGCCAGGATCAATGTTGCGCCTGATTGATTTATGGGCCGTGGACGAGCCGGTCTATGCGCAACGTTGCTCGGCGGCGGGAAACACGAGTGTACCACGCGGGGCCACTTCTCTGTGGGCGTCTCCACGGGCTTCTGTTTTCTGTCATTCTGAGTGTATCCCGTTACGTCCCTGCTTTCTTGTCCCTCTCTTTCAAGCGGCGTCGTCAGCGAACACGCGGAGTGATGTACTGTACGCTCCTACAGCCTCGGTTTGTTGTCATGACGCGCCGTGTCTTCCGAAAGGAGGGTGAAATGGGGGATAGAATTCGCGTGACAAAGGGTGCTGCGGAGATTCCCGAAGGATATTCGCTGGACGTTGTTTATGTAAAAGAGCGCGCGGCTGGCCCGCGTACTAAACTGTATTGCCATAATTGCGTCGGGTCAGAGCATCGCTCGAATTGTGCTTTCCGGTTTTACTGCCCGCGCTTCTTCAGCAGCTTCGTGACCTTGGTGACCCAGAAGCCTCTCGGGATGCTCACGCATCGAGTGTGGTCCGCGTGCTCCCCGATCAACCGGTTGGCGAGAAGTACAGGACGACGCAGCGCTGCCCACCAATCCCGGCGGCGCAGCCTGAAGTCCGCAGCTGGTGCCGAGCCAAGCGACCCCGCGATAGGGCCACCCTACCCGCGACGCCCCTGTCGGCGTCCTGGCCATCATCTGCCATCGATCCGCGCCTGGCACAGTGTGTTTGCCTATCGCGAAGCCACGGCTGGTTGGGCGCGCGCGTTGTTCTAGTTCCCCCCGTTTTCCGACGGCCGCTTTCTGTTTTCCCAACTGCGCGCGCCGGCGCGAAGGGCCTGGCGTTTTCTCGCAATTCGATTGCGTCGCCGTGCTCGCGCTCCGTCGCACTGTGGCTGCGCTGACCGGAACGCTCCGGGGGTGCACTTTTCCAATGGCTGGTGCGCGCCTGGATGCGGCGCTCGGTGGCTCCATCTCTTCTGATGCTTGCCATCCCGTGATTTCTCCTCCCTTTTCGCTCAACGGAAACTTTTTTGTTACCGCTGTGCGCGCCGCGGTGGCGGCAATTTCGGCTCGAGGGTCGCCTCCCTCCGCGTTCTGGCCAGTCGCGTTCTTCACCTCCGTGACTCTTTTGACACTCAGCCGCTTTTACTTTTATTTTTCTGGAAAATTTCTGATCGTCCAATCACGTACTTGCGCTGTATTCTATACTTCTGCCGTGGGAGGTAATTTGAGAGGCCCTTCTTGGACGGCGGCGACTTTTATTATTGACCCACTGCGCGCCCGGCGGCTTTTGTTTGTCGCCGGACGCGTTTTCTCCGGCCAGCCGGCCGACCGGTAATAGCCAGGCAGCGTCTTTGCGAGACATTGTGTGGCGGCGCGCTCTTGTTACGCCGCTGCCTCCCTCGCGAGCGATGATCGCCGCGCCTCTTCCCGCAAAAGAAGTGCGAATTGAAAAATGGACGCGTTTCCGAGGCGCACAATGGGGCGTCCTTTTGTTGGCGTCCTTGCCGATGCGCCGTCCCGTGTTAATTTTCTCTCGGTCCTGCGTCCTCTTCATCGATCCACGCAGCGAGGCCGTAGGCCGGCTCCACTCTTTGGGCGCCTGCGTGTGCCTCCAGTCCCCGAGGACTTGCTCGTTTCCCTATCCGTGCCAGTGTGGTGTCCGTGCAGACCCAGTAATGAAGCCACGGACGAGCGCGGCTGTCTCGCAGCCACCAGCTTTGTTCCGTGCGCGCCGGCTACCACCGCGTGCGAAATGGGCACGAGCTGGGACAATGTGCGCAGCCGTTGCCGTTGCGCCTCTCTGCCGCCCTGCACCGAAAGTAGCGGTCTGTACCTGGTGGCCGAGTTCTGCGCGCTGTGGTTTGCTTCTGTTCGCGGCATGTGCTCGCTCGTTGTGGGAGGACGAAAAATGCGTCTTTATTCCCCCCCCCCCCTTTTTTTTTTGTGTGTGTGTGCGTATTTTATTTTTTCTCTTTGCGCTCCCAGCCTATTGCGCCTGCCGGAAAGGATTGATCAGTGCCGCGTCCGGTGGTTCTACCGGCGCAGTCGCTGCCGCCGGTGATCGATGTCGCTCTATGACGAAGGCCGCCGCCGCAAATCCCGCTGAAAAGGTGTCATCCGCACGCGCCCGGTACGAGAGCTCCGGCGTCGGCCGCTCTCTTTCCGGTCGAAGCTGGGGAACTTGTTCCGTGTGCACGTTCCCGTCGGTGCGGATCGCACTGCAGGACCTCCTTTCATCGCGCACATTCCTCGGAACGCGTGCGTTTTCGATTGGCGCCGCTTTTGTCGTCTTGCCATGCGAGAGCGCCGCGGCTTCTTCTCCGACCTGGTCCGCGGTGTTCCTTTTCTCTGGTCCGAGCGCCGCTGCTGACTCGCGATCACTTGGGGCCCACGTGTTTAGTCTCGCGGAGCGGACGGGAGCGATTGACTACCCTGCGCGTGTGAGCTTACCAACTGCGTTGGGATGTACGCTTTCGTGACCGCTCTACATAGATTCTACTTTAGGGAAGCAGGATTTCCGTGTGCTCGGATATAGCCCCGTCTAAGGGTGTTTGCCGGCGTCTTTCGCAGCTCGCCGGAACGCTTAGAAGGGATACCCACGGTCGGAAGGCGAGCGTCATAATCACAACGCTATACACCCACGCTTGCAGAACCTGCATTTATGGGAACCGTTGTACCGACGATTGTAACACAACTTGCTATCGGCGAGAGAAAGAGAAAAATGAGAGCGATAGAGAGAGACAAAGAAAGAGAAAGAGAAAAAATAGAGAGGTGGGATTTGAACCCGGGTACTCACGGTCCGAAATTAGTCAGGAGGAAACAGGCCAACCTAGACGCAGTAAGGGTAAAAGCAGACCAATTCAGGCTGGTGCTCGCAAACAAGTATGCAGCTTTAGAACAGCAAGATGAAGATAACATGGAGTTAATGAATGAAACCATAACTAGGCGGATCTCAGAAGCAGCAATTGAAGTGGGCGGTAAAGCACCAAGGCAACCACTAGGTAAGCTCTCCCAAGAAACAAAGGACCTAATAAAGAAACGACAAAACATGAAAATGTCCAACTGAAGAGATCAGATAGAATTCGCTGAACTGTCAAAACTGATCAACAAGAAGAAAGTAAGGGATATTCAATTATAACGTGGGAAAGATTGAGGAAGCCGTAAAATATGGAGGCAGCATTAAATCAGTCAGAATAAAGCTTGGCATAGGACAAGGCAAGATGTATGCACTGAAAGATAAGCATGGTAATATCATCAGCAATTTCGATAACATAGTAAAAGCAGCGGCAGAATTTTATACTGACCTGTACAGTGCCCAAAACAGCCAAGCTACTTTCATTCGAAATAGTGATGAACCGAATACAGAGGCTCCTTCTATAACTAGCGATGAAGTTAGAAGGGCTTGAAAGACATGACCAGGGGAAAAGCTGCTGGAGAAGATGGAATAACACTAGGTTTAATCAAAGATGGAGGAGATATCATGCTCTAAAAGCTTGCGGCCCTTTATACGCAATGCCTCACAACTTCAAGTGTACCAGAGAGCTGGAAGAACGCCAACATTATACTTATCTATAAGGGAGATGTTAAAGAATTGAAGAATTACACACCCATTAGCTTGCTTTCAGTATTGTATAAAATATTCACCAAGATAATTTCCAATAGAATCAGGGCAACACTTGACTTCAGCCAACCAAGAGAACAAGCTGGCTTCAGGAAGGGATATTCTACGATGGATCATATCCATGTCATCAATCAGGTAATCGAGAAATCTGCGGAGTACAATCAACCTCTCTATATAGCTTTCATAGATTATGAAAAAGCATTTGATTCAGTAGAGATACCAGCAGTCATAGAGACATTGTGTAATCAAGGAGTACAGGAGGCATACGTGAATATCTTAGCAAATATCTACAAGGATTCCACAGCTACCTTGGTTCTCCACAAGAAAAGTAGAAAGTTACCTATCAAGAAAGGGGTCAGGCAAGGAGAGACAATCTCTCCAATGCTATTCACTGCATGCTTAGAAGAAGTATTCAAGCTCTTAGACTGGGAAGGCTTAGGAGTGAGGATCAACGGCGAATATCTCAGCAACCTTCGGTTTGCAGATGACATTGTCCTATTCAGCAACAATGCAGACGAATTACAACAAATGATTGAGGACCTTAATCGAGAAAGTGTAAGAATTGGGTTGAAGATGAATATGCAGAAGACAAAGATAACGTTCAATAGCCTGGCAAGGGAACAAGAATTCAGGATCGCCAGTCAGCCTCTAGAGTCTGTAAAGGAGTACGTTTATCTAGGTCAATTATTCACAGGGAACCCTGATCACGAGAAAGAAATTTACAGAAGAATAAAATTGGGTTGGAGTGCATACGGCAGGCATTGCGAAATCCTGACTGGGAGCTTACCACTGTCGTTGAAAAGAAAAGCGTACAATCATTGCATTCTACCGGTGCTAACATATGGGGCAGAAACTTTGAGGTTAACAAAGAAGCTCGAGAACAAGTTAAGGACCGCACAAAGAGCGATGGAACGAAGATCTTAGGACTAACGTTAAGAGACAGGAAGAGAGCGGTGTGGATCAGAGAACAAACGGGGATAGCCGATATTCTAGTTGACATTAAGCGAAAGAAATGGAGCTGGGCAGGCCATGCAAGGCTTAGGATGGTTAACCGGTGGACCATTAGGGTTACAGAATGGATACCAAGAGAAGGGAAGCGCAGTCGAGGGCGGCAGAAAACCTGGTGGGATAATGAAGTTAGGAAATTTGCAGGCGCAAGTTGGAATACGCTAGCGCAAGACAGGGTTAATTGGAGATCGCAGGGGGAGGCCTTCGTCCTGCAGTGGACATATAGGCTGATGATGATGACTCATGGTCCGGAGGCGAGCGTCATACCCATTACGCTATACACCCACGCTTGCAGAGCTCAGCTGTTTCATCAGATTTCACAAGCGCGGAACTGGCTTAATTTTATTTTTTATTTTTTTGTTGAATGAATTCTGTGCTCCAAAAACTTCTGCCGACGTGCTACTTCCGTATGTACTTGCCGTGCGGTGGCTGCCACTGTTGTTACGTGCTTGATCTTTAAATGTCCGAGTCAAGTGTACTGGTGAAACAGCACGCCCCCGTCGTGTTATTCTCGCTTCGAGTGTGGGCCACACCGCCCAAGTGAAGGAATTTCCGTGTAGTGCCGTGAAGCTGTACCAAAGCGAGATGTTTAGACGTGAATGGCAACCTTGCCAAGGAGTACGAGCGCCAGCGACAAGCTATAGCGGGGCGCCCTAGTGCTTCGCTGAGGTCAAACGACTTGCGGTTCGCGGCTTTCTTCAGATTGACATTCGTTTGCCTGATGGGATTAAATTTTCGCTGAGCTACAGATAATAAGCAGGCTTACTTTTGTTAACCCAATAATGCTGTGCACCGTACTTGTATGCGATGCCGTCCTGGTCTGTAGCTTAAAACTCACGCAAGGTATGGTTGCGCTGTTACTTCCTCGTGGCGCTATAGCGCGTATTGGAATGCGGCCCTTCTACGGATGGACGCGTTGAATGATGAGCGCTAGCCAGCCTTCGTCTTCCCCTGTCGCTTCTCTTAGCACATTTTCTTCTCAGGCCTCTTAAATTTCGAAGGATGCCGAGCTCATATCTTCACGTACTACCTTGTTTATAGTTTCTTAGATATCCGCTTGGTCGGCTCCCTGTACGGCCGCGTGTATAGAGGTTCTCACCGTCCTTTTGGAGCGTGGGAGCCCTGACATGGCGTTCTTTGTGGACAAGGCACAAAAGGAAGGTCAAACAGAGGACAGGTGCATTTGGGTTGTTGAATTCCTGCCTCCCCCTCGTTTTCTCTGTCTCCTGTTGACGCCCGTGCCTGAAGATGGTGAACGTCGTCTTTGCGGGAGTGTTGAACGGCGCGGGTTCCTTTGGCGGAACGTGCGTTTCTACGCGGCGGCTGCCTGGGCATTGGCAGCCGCGCGTTTGTCGAGTTCTGTCCCGCGGCTGTTCCGCACCGCGTGTGGGACTTTGCGGCGGTGGCGGCAGCGCGTTTGTATCGACCGTGTTTTGCCGAGATGTCGCCGCCGGGGGTGTCGATTTGTTTGCGAGAATTTTGACGTAGCGCGGCCGCTCGCGTCTCGCCGCCAGCGCCTGCAGCCGGCTTTGTTTGGCAGCCGCGCGCTGCTGCCGTTCGCGAGAAAAGCCGCTGGGTGCACTTTCGCCTTTTTTTCGTCAGTCGCGGCAGTCCTTTTCGCGGCTTCCGTGCGCGCACGCTTTCCACTCAATGCTGTCTCTTCCCGCTGTGTGTGTGCGTGGCACGGTGGTGCGGAAATCTGATAACACGCGCGACGTTCTTAGCGAAGCGCCAACAGAGAGCTGTGACGAAGATTGTGCGCAACAGGTCCGATTGCTGGTCCCGTTTTTCACTGTCGTTACCTCACTCACTCGTTTTTATTCCCCTCTGCAACTTGAGGGGAGGGGGGT